>NC_046966.1:1619629-1874629 GCF_009769545.1 Cyclopterus lumpus | reverse complement strand
AGAAGAATCATTGGTAGGGTTTCCCTCTTTCCAGTGCTTCTTGTAGAAAATATGGATGTCAAGTCATCGTTACCCATATATCAGTGCAGACATATGGAAACTATAAATGTAAGCTTTATGCAATAAAGTGACCATCTGAGACAAATGAAAGAAAAGCCTGATAATACCATGTTGATTCAGTAGATCTGCGTAGAGGGATTTACTTATCGGTAAGTGGCAAACAGCCCCACGACTACTGGATTCCTTTTCAAAGTGGATTGGGAAAGAAAGGAAAATGGAGAGCTTTCCACTTTTCAGTTAGGCTTTTCAGCGACCTCTAAATTAAACCACCTCAAAAAAAAAGCACGATGTCAGCAAAAACACTTGAGCTTGGTGCCTCAACACTTACTATACACTCTGAAAAAATGTCACTCTGACTGAAGTCTTTACAGAAGTCCTCATCTCCGATGTCCATTCTGCTTCTTGTTCCTCGCGGGCGTCCTGATTGGCTGACTGGCAGCTCCATTTTCCAGGGAGGCAGGAACCGGAGCCGCCGGTGGAGGGGTGGGAGAGAAAAGGTACGACTCCCCATCGTTGCGAGACTTGAAAGGACCCGCTGAGGAAAAGTTTGGAGGACTGAAAGAAATAGAGAAGTTATGAAAAGGATGTATCATCTTATGCATCTTCTTTGTGGAGGACAATAGGAAACGACGAGTATCTTGTGTGTGTGTGTGTGTGTGTGTGTGTATCTGTGTGTGTGTATATTACCTGATGGGGGTGCGGGGGCTGCTGTTGTGTTGACGTACAGCTCGTGTGCGAGGCTCGAATGAGAAGCCTTCTTTTAGACTCTCTAGGACCGACGGAGCCACATAGGTGAAACCCTGATAGAAAATGATAACTCAATCATAGATGGATAATGTCACCACACTACTGGCTTTCTCACAAAATGAAAAGAGTGCATTGACTACCTATTAATCAAGTAAACTGTGGTTTGTACTGGAGCCTAAATATAAAGAGGAGAATCTCACAGCAAAGGCGAGCTCTGCACTGTGGCTCAGTGTGGTGTCGTCTGGACTGTCCACGGGCGTCTGTCTCGTGAAGCGCGTGTCAAACTGGCTCACGTCCTCGTCCGACTGCTACGGAGACGGATGGGAAAACGGTTAGAGAGGCATCGGTTGATGTGAAGGTGTATCAGAATGGAACGAGATCATGAAAGAGATGCTGTAGTGATGACAGAATGAGACCTCAACGAGCCATTCGATAACATCAAGTGGCACCAAAGGACAGCTGATGACCTACCAGCTGTGGCTTGTATGGCGGCTCCACCGTCTTGTTCAGCAGCTCAGCCCAGTCGATGTGCCTGAAGAACGGATGTTTCTGCAGTGGAACAATCGGGATAAGTTCTACATTCTCTGTGGACCCCAATTTCTAGCCGACATGTACACATCAATCCCGAATATCGTCTATTGTAAATCTTTGCAGAACACTTTGAGTTGCTGGTCTACTGCTGCATCGATTGGTCAGCTCGTTTGTATTATTGAGTGACTTTGTTTGTTT
Source organism: Cyclopterus lumpus (assembly GCF_009769545.1). NCBI lineage: Eukaryota > Metazoa > Chordata > Actinopteri > Perciformes > Cyclopteridae > Cyclopterus > Cyclopterus lumpus. Next base: position 1,873,093 of record NC_046966.1, on the reverse strand, counting down.
TAAAAAAGGGTTAGTTCTGATTCATTGAGCTCACAAGAACACAAATTAACTAAAAAAAGCATTTCCTGCAGAACGACAGTCTGAAGGCAAGGTGAAGCTGTGGGAAGATTCACAATATAGCATTCAACTTTAACTTGTATGGATTAAGCCTGGCCTCTTTTGTTTGCTAGTAAAGGTCCTGCTGTGGATGTGAATCCCACTTAATAATACATTTATTTATATAGCACCTTTAAAAACAGAGTTTACAAAGTGCTCTACATAGAAGCAAGGTAAAAACATAACATCAATACAAGTAAACATTTCAGAAAATACATGAGGCAAAGGAGACAATGCCATATAGGCAATGAACACAATAGAGGAATAGAAAATTACAAATACAAAATAAAGCAGAACAGACAAACTAAAATAGGGGAAACTGCATAAAAGGATGACATCACTTAAAAGCAGTTCTATAAAAATGGGTTTTAAGAAGTGATTTAAAAGAAGCTACTGATTCTTCTGCTAGTCTTATCCCCTCAGGTAGGTCGTTCCAAAGTCGAGGGGCTCTGATGGCAAAAGCACGGTCACCCTTTGATTTAAGCCTTGACTTTGGAACGGCCAGAAGGGCCTTGAAGGGCCTTGAAGGGCTCCACCGGAGGATCTAAGGCTGCGAGCTGGCTCATATATTATTAATATATTATTATGATTCATAAAAGCTAGGAGTTGTGTTGAAACCACTTTTTCTAAAACTTTTGATAAAAATGGAAGTTTAGAAATTGGCCTAAAATTGGAAACAACAGAAGGATCAAGCTTAAGTTTCTTTAAAAGAGGTTGTACGATTGCATGTTTAAAAATCGATGGGAAAGTACCACTTGCTAAGGAGCTATTTATAAATAATAAAATACTGGGCCCTACAGTGCCAATAACCTCTTTAAGAAATTTAGTAGGAATAAAATCAAGGCTGCATGTGGCTGATTTCATGTGTGATATAAGTTGGGATAAAAAGGGCAATGATACAGGCTGAAAATGACTAAAATAGTTTTGAATGTCCCTACTGGTATGTAAAACTTGGGTTGGGGGGGTCATTTGTTGTCTTATTTCATTTACCTTATTAAAATAATGTAAAAACTTCTCACACATCTCTTGTGAGAAATCAATAAAATGACAGGGGGGGGTATGACCTTGTCTATGACCTTGAATAGGACTCTGGGGTTTGAATGATTGTTTAGAATTAAATTGGAGAAGAAAGAGGTTTTTGGATTCTTTAACTGCCTTTTGATAGTTATTCATTGCCTCTTTCCAAATATTATAAAATATGTGGAGGGCAGTTTTTTTCCATTTTCTTTCCTTTCTCCTACAGTCTCTCTTAAGTTCTTTGGTGGATTCATTTATCCAGGGCTGTGGTGTTCTGTTTAACTCGTTGACCTTGTAGGGGGCAACAGAGTCCAGGACAGTCTGACAGGTGTGATTAAAAAGAGAGACCAGATCCTCAGTACCAGAATGTGGATTAAAAGCAGTTAAAGAAGCAGCAGTAAAACGCTCTGAAAATTTGCTAGCAGACATGGAATTAAAAACCCGGCAACGGGCAGGTGTACTGTGAGTTGTGGGAAGTTGGGATAAAACCACACTGAATAAAATTGCTTTGCGATCAGACACACAGATATCCTTAAATTTTAAAGTTTTCGGGGCTGAGACCATTATACAGGACGAGGTCGATGATGTGACCCTTTGAATGTGTCGGTTGTTGTATTGCCTGAGTGAGGTTAAAAGATTCCAAAGTGTCCAATACATTTTTGACAAGAGTCTGAGACGGGCAGCAGACATGTATGTCATATTGTGACATAAAATAGGCTAAAAGTTCGGCAAACTCTTGGATAAAAACACTGTTAGACTGTGGCGGTCTGTAGATTATAACAATTATGACAGGGTCTTTAGAGTTAACCATAAGACCAAGATGTTCAAAAGATGTATAGTTACCATATGAGATGGGAGAGCATTTGAAACCTTTTCTATGAATAATAGCAACCTAATGAAATGAAACTTAATGAAACATAGTACTCCACTGATATCTGCTGTGCCTTCCCACATGGATGTGATGTACTTTAGCTTGTCCAGTGAGAAGGAAACCATGTTCACAGCAGGTATCAGGCTACTGGAGCCTGAGGTAGATACCTGGATATCAGCACAGTCGGTTTTACTGGAGCCAAGTCGTTGGGCTGGGTTCTTCTTTAACAGCTGAAAGAAAATGGCCAAAAATAAATGACATCATTTACAGACTGTTTTCATAATATGGTTTCTAATGAGCAATCAAGAACATAACTAAATGAAAACAGAGGGATATATGGATCCTTAATCTGCCCACACTGTATTGTAGCCAATGGTAACTTTAACTGGTTGTTACTTTCATGTTAATTAAAAACAATATTTGCTATATTAATGGTTACATTAAAGACTAGGTATTTGCATACACACATGCCATCTGTTCAGGTGCAAAAGACATACTCTGTAATAATGATAATACTGCAACTACTGTTGCTAATGATAATATTTCACACGTCAAATGAAATAAATAAATAGTAAACTACCAAATGAAGGTACATTTCTGGAGGTAAAACTTTATGCAGCTTTCCATTTAGGGGAAACGGTAGTTAGCAAACATCTAAACCCAAGTCCATGAGAAGCCTTGGCTCACATCCCATCCTCTGAGGAGACCTTGTGAGACCATGTGGTGTGAATGTAGTTTTACCCAATGAGGTAAACAGTCTATAGGCTAGTCTACACACAGCTGTGCTGCCGCGATTGACTGATTTACAGCTTCACAAAATGAGCCCCTGAAGAAAACCTAGCATATGCTTAGTTTTCCATTTTCAAAATATTTACTTTAAAGCCAGGTACCACCACACAAAGACGTTTACCCCCATTTTACTGGGGGTAAATGCAAATGCAAATGCATTGCCTTTAAGAGCATCAGCAGGGTAAAAGAGGTTAGTTTGTTATTACATGACAATGCACCTTTCCAGATGAAAGGGAGGTCAAGGCTACATATGAAACAGATGGCTGCCATCGTTCTTTAAACAATCCCCAATAATGTGCCCAAACCAACAACACAATTGAATGATGAATGCTGTTTTATTGATTGATCAAAAATGCAGGTATTTTGGTCCCCAGCATGCATTCAGTCTGCACGGATTATCAAAGAGGATCCCATTTCAGCCCTTCACCTTGGGCTCAGCCCTTTAGCAGAATCACATCAACAAAGCCAAAGCAATCTTTCATATTGCTTTGGCTTTGTGATGGATTATCAAAACTTGGCAAATTGAGGACGAGCACATTTTAGCTCAATAATAAAAAAAACACTACACAACATCTCAAACACTACTAGAGTGCTATCGAGGAGGGTGGAAGCCTCAGATAAATGATACATAAATGCAAAAAGACTAAATGCTCCTATTCCATCAAGAATGTGGCCAATCGGATCCTCCGGTTTAGCGATTTACGCATCTTGTGCTTTTACACTGAGAGTTAAAATATCAGATCTTTTGTAATAAAGTGTGGATGCCTAAGGCCCGGTCAGGTGATCTGAGCTCCTGGTGTGCCGGCAGCTCTAGTGAAAGTGAGGCATTAGTTAGTGAATGCATAGACTCAGAGGTAGAGCAGGGCCTTTCATCAGAGGATCAGTGGTTTTGATCTCCGGCTCCGCTCGCCCATATCAATGTGGCACTCAAAGTGCTGAGTGGGTATGACTTTTGATGACATGTAGTGTTAAAGCACGCCGAGTGGTCGGATGACTAAGAGAAATACAAGTACAGTCCATTTAGCATTTACAGGGTAACCCCGAAGTGAGCGTCACCTTTGCCATAGAGGTCAAACTTTGTCTCCCCTGTGCTTCCTGACCTCAGTCTGAAGCAGGTACCGGCTTCGTGTTTCGCTGTTGCATAATCACTTTTGAAAATACAGTCTGACGCACTGTTTGGACACATTAGTCGACATTGTCATTACATTAGCGGTGCTGTGCGGCACTAAATGAACCGAAATAAAATTGTTCATAACAATTATTTGCATGACAATTAATGGCCAACTCTGATTCATGATTGCGACGGCTACCTATTGGTGATAAAACAATGTATAAACCGTTTGAGAACATGATCCAACTCTCCGTTTGGCCTCATTTGAGTGGGTGTTTTACAGACCTTCTTGATGAGGTCCCTGGCATCGATGGTCAGGTATGGCGGCAGATTGAGTTTACACTTCAAGATCCTATCAATGGTCTTCTTCCTGTTTTCAGCTGTGAATGGAGGCTGGTGGAGAATTACCGGAGAGTCAGCAGTTAGAAATCCATCCACAGCAGCAATAAACAGTATCGCTAGTAATCCTTGTTGGGCGGTACTATTACATTTCACAGTAATATCAGATGAGGGAAACGGCTAATGTACCCACTGACAGTGTAACAAGAAGAAACGGACCAATTGAAGGTTTCTGTTTGAGTTCCGTTAGCTGAGGCTTATTGGAGTCAAAGGAATCGTTCGGAAATGCTTTCTTTCTCTTACAGTTACTGTCTCAATAAAATACCAGCCCTCAGAACATCCTGAAGTTTGAATAATGTCTATAATATGTAATATGCATTGCAGTATCAATAAATGTTAAATGTGTCTGTATTGTGGATTTAAGGAACAGTACAGTGACTAAAAGAGTGGTTAAAATTGTCTTTTGTCATCTGATGGAAGAGTAAACAGCCAAAATAACAATATAATGCTTTTATTCTGAAGAATTTATAGCATCTACTTCTGTTTAGCCACCATTTTACAACGTAATATAGCTAATCACTATCCGATCAAGCAGGTCGCATTGTGTCAAGTGTGGACTCTTATGTATGTGGACACAGCCGAGCCGATCCCAACTGACAGTGGGCTATCACAGGGCTGACAGACAACCATTCACACCTACGGGAAATTTAGAGACATCAATTAACCTCCATATATTTGGACTGAAGGCGGAAGCAGCAAACTCTGAGAGAGCTGGACCCCCGACACCGTTTCCTCAGAATTAATTACTCCTCCAACTTACTGATCCGGTCATCATGTCATACATCAGGGCCCCGAGGCTCCACCAGTCGACTGCTCTGTTGTGACCCGACCTGGTCAGGATCTCTGGAGCCCTGGTAGAGAAGAAAGGAGACACACAGAGACGGCGCGTGAGGAAGTTATCAGAGTAAATAAATGTGTAAGTATGTGTGTTGGAGGAGCAAAATGGCTGAATCACAGTTAATGTTTCTTTTGATGAAATACATATTGACTTGGCATTTCACGTTTTAATGCAATGGTTTGTGTCCTATAAGGCCAGAGATACTCCTGCATCAACAAGCGCATCACACATTCAAGGGAGTGTGACTGTGTGTGTGTGTGTGAGACTGTTACCCACATGTACTCTATGGTGCCGCAGAAGGTGTGTGTAACGCTTCCATCATGAATGGATTCCTTACAAAGGCCAAAGTCGGTCAGCTTGATGTGTCCTTCAAAACGAAAAACATGGTGAAGTTAAACTATCCATGTTAACATGTCGTGTAGAATCTAGAAGTAAGAGGTAATGACACCATCAGTGTCACTCCTCCCTTCCCAAGCCTGTCAGAGAACTACGGTGGCCTTGAGGGGACGTACAAACGGAACAGCCAGGGATCGGTTGGTCTGTTCCAGGCTACGGTAGAAACATGACGGACATAAAAAGGACCTGCTCTTGATTTGAAAGACTCATTCTGAGTTTCATGCTCACACTAATGAAAACAGAGTTATGAATAGTACGTTCCATATATACTATTAGACACACTGGTTCTTGAAGGTCAAAATGAAGTGGTATATTGTGAGGGTTTGAAGCCACACCTGAAATGCATAAGCTTAAACCCATTATCATACAGCAAAATGATCAAAGTATTTATTGGACGGAAGTTTGAGCCCAAAAAGAATCAGACTACACATGAACTCTGAAAGACAAAAATGTCAGCACCCCCTTCCCACTCCAAGATATATTTATGACCAGTCTGCATTTTAAGACAGTGAATCTTTTACTTTCAACAACCGTATTGATCACATTGTTTAACATGGGGTGTGTGTGTGTTACCTTGGTGATTAAGCATGATGTTTTCAGGTTTGAGGTCTCGGTAGATAATCCCGCTAGAGTGGAGGTGACCGAGAGCCAATGTGATCTCTCCCAGATAGAAGCTTCAAACAGACAGAAATGATTTGAGTCCATGTCATAACAGAGGCAGAATGATCTTCTAGGAATTAATAACTAATTAAGTAGGAATGAGAAAAATGTATCATCATGCTGAATTTTTACGTGGAGATTCCGTCTCGATAACTTCCGCTTCCAGCGCTGCCAGAGCAGCGGCATGCAGGCGGGCAGGAAGAGGGGGGTGGGGGGGGCGTGGCTTGTCTCTTAGAAACAGTTATTATTTCCGCCGTCCACCACGGGGGAAATAATCACTAAACTCAATTTTTTTGTTTTTTATTATATACTCAAACATCTCCGCGTCTTATTGGGTGGCGTAATAATCGCGCGACACAACAAATCGATAATGCAATTCGTTGCCAACTATTTTAATAATCGATTTTATCGATTCGTTGTTGCAGCCCTATTTTACTATAAACGTACAATATAATTTCTCATGAAAGAAAAACTACAAATATGTTTGTTTATAATGTTAATAACAGGGTTACGAAAGAAAAAAAAAAAATCTTGGCTCTGAAAATGGCAATTAGTGCATCTTACATTGTCTCTCTGACGTTAACTGCTGGATGGCTCAACATTTTCTTCAGCTCAATAACTCCAAATCAGAAGTCATATTATTAAGTTCCCCAAACAATAACACCAGTCTCATCAAGAGTCAACTTGGTCCCCTGGCTGCTTATTTAAAACCTGTTGCCAGAAATTTGGGTCTAATGTTTGACTTAAATTTGGAATCACAGATCAAAAAAAATTGTCCAGTCCTGCTTCTTTCAATTAAGAATAATCTAAAAAAATCAAACCCATATTGTCACGCTCAAATCTGGAAAAAGTCATTCATGCACTCATTTTCTCCCGACTCGACTACTGCAACTCCCTCCTTTCCGGCATGAATCAAAAATCCATCTCCCGCTTTTGACATCAGAGCCCCTCGACTTTGGAACAACCTACCTGAGGGGATAAGACTAGCAGAATCAGTAACTTCTTTTAAATCACTTCTTAAAACCCATTTTTATAGAACTGCTTTGTGATGTCGTCCTTTTATGCAGTTATTCGTTTTCCCTGTTTGTCTGTTCTGCTTTATTTTGCATTTGTAATTTTCTATTCCTCTATTGTGTTCATTGCCTATATGGCATTGTCTCCTTTGCCTCATGTATTTTCTGAAATGTTTACTTGTATTGATGTTATGTTTTGCCTTGCTTCTATGTAGAGCACTTTGTAAACCCTGTTTTTAAAAAGGTGCTATATAAATAAAGTTATTATTATCTCTAAATTCAGATACTGTGCTTTTTTAGTTTGCCGATCGTGCCGTTTCACAGACGGTTGGCAATCATTTACACAGGAGCATGTGTCCTTACCAAGCAGTGTCCTCCATGAAGATGCCTTCCTTCTCTAGCTGCATGAACAGCTCCCCTCCTGGTGATAAACAACAGTACAGCTGGAGGAGTGGGATCAGTGTCAAAGAATCTTCCTCCCATCTATCCCTCTTGTTCGTTCTCCGCCTCTTTGAATGAAGTGATCTCCTGATGTGTGTGTATATGTGTGTGTATATATATATATATATATATATATATATATATATATATATATATATATATATATATATATATATATATACATATACACACACACACACACCGAGGCCTTGGAACGCCTCGGGATCCCCCAGAATGAGCTGGAAAGTGTTTCGGGTGAGAGGGAAGCCTGGGTCGGCCTGCTGAACCTGCTGCCACCGCGAGCCGACCCCGGATAAGCGGGTGATAATGGGGGGGGGGGGGGGGGGGGGGGGGGGGGGGGGAGAGCGAGAGCGAGAGAGAGATATATATATATATATATACACACACACACACATATATAGGGAGATTATAATTATATATATCACACACACACACACACACACACACAGAGAGTCTGTCTTCCCCCCCTATGTTTTTACCCTCTGTCTTACCACTCAGACACTCCAGTATGAGGTAAAGTTTTCCTCCTGTCTGGAAGGCGTACAGCAGATCCACGATGAATGGGTGTCTCACCGTCTCCAGGATCTCCCGCTCTGCTCGAGTATGGGCCGTGTCTTTGGCATTACAAACTATCTTCGCCTAAAGACAAACAAACAAGACAAGTGAACGGAGTACTGTGTTGAAAGAGGCAAAAAGCGATGGACGAGGACAGAAAAGAGGACAAACACAAAGCGATGGACGAGGACAGAAAGGAGGACAACCACAAAGCGATGGACGAGGACAGAAAAGACAAATACAAAGCAGTAGACGAGGACAGAAAAGAGGACAACCACAAAGCGATGGACAAGGACAGAAAGGAGGACAAACACAAAGCGATGGACGAGGACAGAAAAGAGGACAACCACAAAGCGATGGACGAGGACAGAAAGGAGGACAAACACAAAGCGATGGACGAGGACAGAAAAGAGGACAACCACAAAGCGATGGACGAGGACAGAAAGGAGGACAAACACAAAGCGATGGACGAGGACAGAAAAGACAAACACAAAGCAGTAGACGAGGACAGAAAAGAGGACAACCACAAAGCAATGGACGAGGACAGAAAAGAGGACAAACACAAAGCGATAGACAAGGACAAAGAGGATAAACACAAAGCGATAGACAGGGGGAAAAAAAAGAGGACAAACACAAAGCGGTGGACGAGGACAGAAAAGACGACAAACACAAAGCAATGGACGAGGACAGAAAAGACGACAAACACAAAGCAATGGACGAGGACAGAAAAGACGACAAACACAAAGCGATAGACAGGGACAAAAAAAGAGGACAAACACAAAGCGATAGACAGGGACAAAAAAAGGGACAAAAAAAGAGGACAAACACAAAGCGATAGACAGGGACAAAAAAAGAGGACAAACACAAAGCGATAGACAGGGACAAAGAGGATAAACAAAAAGCGATAGACAGGAAAAAAAAAAAAAGGACAAACACAAAGCGATAGACGAGGACAGAAAGGAGGACAAACACAAAGCGATGGACGAGGACAGAAAGGAGGACAAACACAAAGCGATGGACGAGGACAGAAAGGAGGACAAACAAAGCGATGGATAAGGACAAACAGAAGCAAGGGAAGAAACATAGTGTGGAGAGCAAAGCATGACGAATAGAGGAGGGGAAGAATTTCCTGAACTGTTAGTCAGGCATGTTATGTCTGAGGAGGGACCTGTTGGCTGAGACAAAATACCTTTTTCAGAACCTTCATGGCAAATATGTTTCCCATCTGAGCACCTTGAACCTTCCTCACCTGGAAAACCTGAAACGTATTTAGATTTTGTCTTAATGTGAATATCAATCATTTATATATAGATTTGTCACATGTAATCATGAGTGGAAAGAAATATCCAATGGTGATCCATTCTCCAAGTGTGGTGCAAATTGTTTTCTTTTCTGTGTTAACATTTTACACATCCGCGAGTGTCAAAGGGACCAATGCTTCAGCCTCTTGTAGCCAAAATGAATATTACAACAAACAAGGATAAAGAAAAATAAGAAAAAATGGCAAAAATAAAAAAATAGTTTTACCTGTTTAACAGATGTACTGTAAAAAGCAACCAAGATTAGAACAGTGCTGTAAAGTATCTTGTACGTAGTGTTCAAACGATTAATAATAATGTAATAATCTTTATTGACTCCTGTTTACATCAAAAATGCCATACATTAATGAATACTACTTAATGCTTAGTTCTGGAGTAGTTAGAAAAAAAAGGAAAGAAGGGAAGTGTACAAATTTCTAACTTTAAAAAAAGGTAACATGTGTAGAGTGAACACACACACACACACACCTTGCCATAGGCTCCTTTTCCCAGCACAGTAAGAAGCTCAAAACAGTCAGGTCCAACTCTCTCGCTGTCTCTGTTGACACTTTCACTGGTCAGCTCCACCTCCTCTGTCTGCACACTGGGATGAGCAGGACACGGGAACAGTATTGGTAGGAACACAGTTGCCTGCTGTATCAGAGAGCCTTTCCTCTTAATGTAATGGTCAACTCAACTCACGTCTCTGGTTCCGTCACAGTGAAGTCACAGACATCATCCTACAGATGGGGAATAGAAAGTCACTGAGGTTAAACAAAGTTAGAAAATGGTTGCACACAGCAGCCAAATGTACTTTAAAAACACAACGATATGTATTCTACATTCTATCATGTATGCGTTTGTGGAGATGTGGAGAGAAACAACCTGAGGAGGCAAATTCATTGTTTTTCTTATTCCTGTGTACTTCAGGGAAGTAATCAGCAGTAGTCTTATCAATGACTAGGGGATACAGACCTCGGCGTCACTGATGTCCTCAGTCTCCAAGTCTATGTCGAACATTCCTGCCATCCTGAAACAGAGATAGTACAATCAATATCTGCAATAGAACTCTGGCTGGGAAAAACTCCCATTTCAGAGATTTCTACAATAAAGTTGTTCCTAGTCATAATTTAAATATCATATATCCAAAATGACAAACCATACGCGATATCCATTGTGTCATTTTGAATTTCCAGAATATATTCTGGCTAGTAAAAATTAGAATAATGACTACAAATAATGCAATGGCAGATATCCCTAAATGTACAATCGATCTGTTCTGGATATCCAAAAAGGAAATAATATGCCAAAAGGCTCACTTCAGTTATGACTAGGGTTGCAAAGGGGCGGAAAGTTTTCCGGAAAGTTTCCACTGGAATTTTGAAAAAAACTTTATTTGCAAAAGCATATAACAGGGAACTTAAATGTAGTTGAGAACAAGACTATGCACGCCTAGCTCAGCTGGACCCTGAATGCAACTGGTTGGGAACATTGTCTGCCAGAAACATAAACGTTTTTGAACGTCTTTGTCATCAGTGTTGTCTGAACGTTTCAGCCCTATGCCTGCCAAGTGTGAGAGCGCAGAGTTGCGTAGAGGCCAAGAGTGGTATTGCAGACAGATAGAGATTTCAATTATAGCTCCCAACATATTGAAAAAAATAACTAGTTCATTTTTTGGAGCTGTGAACTTAGTTCAATATTTTGAATTATGAACTATGAACTAGTTCATTTTAAAATATGTGAACTATGAACTGAACTAGTTCATGTAGAAAGTGAACTTTCCCAACACTGTTTGTCATTACCTAGCATATTGATTACTTGGTAAACTGAAGCCATGTTAATTTTTATACCAAGTTTATTTGTATACAGTAGACTAACTTTTTACTGCATACATATACCAAAAAAAGTACACAAGGCTGTACTCCGCGTACTTTGGATTGAGAAACGGCCCATGACTTTATAAGTAGTTCACATAAAAAGTAGTAGTAGTTAAAGTGGTAGTTCCTGTAAACCATGAATTTTTACGTAGTTCGCTTAGCTAAATGATCGTAAGTGTTACGACAGACAGGAGTTTGGTTCCGTCACATTACCAGGCGCGCTACCAACTTTTCCACCACGTCATGGCCCATGTAGCGCTTCTCTCCATGAGCCATGCACGTGACATCTCCTGAGCAAAACAAGAGACCAGAGACTCGTTGTTCGCCGACACGAAGTCCGGGTTTTACGGACACATTACCGGTCACACGTCCGTCTGGATTTCTACACTTGGCCCACACGAAACCTCGCGCTAGCTGCCGCCACCCAGCCGTGAACCCGCTAACGATCCACCCTCCACGGTAAAGCGGACCCGGACCGCCTTGTATGCGGCCTGATGCGGCTTTAAACTGAGTGGTATTCTTCACACGTTACAGACGGCTCGGCATCAAAGTCTTCAAGATGGATAGCTTAACTTCACACTTAGCATGCAAGCTAACCAGGAGGCAACCAGATAACAACAGTATGGGAGGAAGCTGACTCCCCGGCAAACGTTTCATGAGACTAAAGTTAGATAGACTGGGCGTTTGGTAGGTCGCCTCTTTATCCTGCTAAGTAGTCACCAGCTGATTGTAGCCGAGCGAGCCGCTACCGCGTTGACAGCTGGATAGACAGGTAGCGCGTTCGCGAGCATGCTAACGTAAGCTAGCGTTTCACCTGAGAGCTATCCGTCTTCACCCGGCGTACGTGTATCTGTCCGCAGGCTGACAGCTCCAAACCGCAACGTCGTGTCTATACACAGACAGCTACGGCCGCCATTGCTCCTGTTACCCTTCCGTCGACCAACCGAGCAACAACACACAGAGCTGTTTGGGTTCTCTTCATCCTCCTCTGTCCGACGTGGACGCGCAGAGATATTGTTGCTGAATGGCCCTTTAGCCCTTCGCGTCATCACGGTCATGAAGGTCCTGGAAGGAAAGAGCTGGAACAGCTGCTGATAATCATAATGATGACGACGGTGATACTGCGGCTACTGGTGGTGTTATAATAACAACAAATACAACTACAATAATGCCAATAATCACATTATTATTAATACAGCAACATATAATAATTATAATAGTAAATATTTGTTGTATTAGTATTATTTTGTTGTATGTTATTAAAGGATTTGTTTCCCCCAAATTACCAAAATAAAGCATCTACTTTCTCTTTAAACTCCACCTCCATGTATTGGGGGAGAGGCAGATATCTGAGGCACCATCACACAAGGGCTTCAGTCACTGTGATGTCTGTAACCTTCCTGCACTCACACACACATTAGCTTTCTCTGTAAGTTCACTTTGTCTTCAGTTAGTTTACTTTGGCTTTGTGCACAGCACACTCACATTGCACATGCATAAGGTGATAACAGATTAAGGATGACACACATGGCTTTGGTTTCATACATCATACTCATAGTTTATTCTGTATTGCGGGCAGTATATTAGTTTCTATGTGTAGTGCACACATTCAGTCAGTCTCCCTTGAGTTGGTCCAGAGTTACATTGGTCTTCATTTGTTCTCGTTTTCTTTGCTTGTTGAGGTATCATTGCTCAGGTTTCCATGGCTTGTTGGTGAAAGACCATCTTGTCAGGCCTGAGCCGAAAGCAGAGCGGTTTCTAACAGGAAGTGGTCAATCAGACTGTCCCAAGTGCACACCACATCCTTGCATACTCTATTTCTTTAGAGTATATTAGTTCATGCTATTTGTGTTTGCATCTGAGGTTCTGCAATTGATCAGAGCCTCCTTTCCAGGTAGACTAAGCTATTCCCAGGGATGCTGAGCACTTGGATACCCTGATAATTGGACTAGATTATCCAGTTCCCCTTTTTAAACCACCCCAAACCTGCAAACTCGATGAAAGTGATACAAGATGGGTGTTGTGTTTGTGTTTTAATATGCAAAGGAAGGTTTTTAGAGCCTTTTGAGACTAGTATAAAACAAGAAAACAACATCTTGTGTTGATAAACATATCGGTTTTATTGCAATACAATTCTTGTAATCCCTACATGGTCCAACAACAGGCTAGATGAGCCACAGGATCAGCTGGCAAAGACCAAAAGTACTCATTATGGACAATTTCAGAACAACATAATCATATTAGTATCTCTGCCGGGAGAATGATGAGATCATGATGCATCTGTAGGTAAGTGACTGAATGAGTCAGTGACTTGGTGAGTGAACAGCAAACTGTGTCATATTTTGGATGGCCAGTTATGGCTGCATGTTCAAGGACCTCTGGCAGATGTGAGTCGAGGCAACAGGTGTGTATTTGATCATCTCTGTCAGATGAGCACAACTGACCACTAAGATATTTACTATTAATTCAATTGTAATTAAGTGGCATAATGTGACAAGCAGGTTTGGATGTCATGCATTTTTATTTCGCACACTATATATTATATAGTATATATAATATTATATTATATTCAACGATCTTATTGATATGATAATTTTACATCAACAGCTGTTTGCATCATGTCAGGATGATAGCAGTTGAATTGGATGTAACCTACATTTAATATAAAAACATGAGTAATATCACGTGAAATGTCATGTTGAATGTGTTTAGAACGAGTCTTATGAGGCGGAGGGCAGAACGTTTTTTTTCCCAGAAGCCTCCTCTCTCCTCGCTCCTGTTCTCCACATGGTGCATGTAAGCGATCATAAGATGCTCCATGGTGCCGGACGGCGAACAATTTCAAAGGGTCAAGCGAGTCTGGAAGACGCAGGGAAGCATAAGTTAGCATATTGGAAAACATCCACACATTCTCAAAACACCTTTAATTGCCTGTTTCTTTACAGCCACTGACTGCCTGCTCCTCGTAACCCCCCCCTGCCAGTCGAGGCCTTAACATCACAGCTGAGTGCAGCTGCTGCTCTGCATCCAGACTCCCAGTTCGTGTGCCTTTTATTTGGGCATCAACATTACGTTTATGGCGTATTGTCTAAACGAGCACTTGAAGCCGAACTAAACGCTTCAATTCCGTAAGACGGAGCGGAGAGAGTCGTGCATGCACAGAGAGGGCCAGACGTCTGTATAGAGGGAATCAGTTGTGTGAGACGTGGAAGTAAAATAAATAAGTCTGATAGATCTACACTCTACTGAGGACACCTTTCTATTTTGATTATAATGTTGGTTTATTTCAATAGATTTGATATATTACTTTAAAAACAGCTGGGTAGCTTGTGAATGTTCCCCTGGGGACCAGTCATATTTATTTAATAATATCATCATTTATTTACAGATTATGTTTCATATTGATGATCTGAAACAGAAAATAAATATACAATATATAAGCAGTTACATTGACAACCCTGAAGATTATTTTAAAAAAACAAACATCTGAAGCAAGAGATTGGCAAAAGAATTGCCTTTAACAGTTCATTTAAAGATGTTCAGCTCCTCCTGGTCCAAATGCTTGAGGCTTGAAAAAATGCTCTCATAACCAAACCGAAAGAGGGTACATATAAAGAGAGTGGGCCTTCAGTGGAAACAGTGGTTTTGCAGCAAAAGCGGAAGTCTGTCGTCTGTGAGACCATCATGTCACCGACATCAGGAACAGGAGGAAACAGCAATGAATTCAGACTCAAAGAGATGAAGCCCCGCTGGATTACAAGCATTCTTTTTGGTGAGTAATAAATGTAATAAAAGTCATCATTTTGGATAGAAAGTCCTCATAGGTGAGGAAAATTCTCGTTCCACTAGATGAAGTCAGACACATGAATGATTACAATGACTGTGGCACCTGGCCACAGTCTGCAGGGTAGCAGACCCACGGTGCTGTTTTATTTGCTTCTTTGGTCATTTCAAATGTTAAATGGGAGCAAAGTGAGGATCATTTAATAATAGTCATTGTTTCATTATATCGACAAAAGTGGAATACAATATAAAAAAACACGGGGAAGACAAATTATATCAGAATCAGAATCAGAAACTTTTTCATTAGCCAAGTAGGTTTACACCTACAAGGAACTTAGCGTGGTGGGTGGTGCAACATAGGACGTTAAACATAACAAACAACAAAAAGCAACAACAGTAGACAACAAATAAACAATCAACAAAGTGCAGACGAGACATAGAATAAAATGTACAGTGTAAGATCAGTGCAATTGTAAAGTGTATGTACAGTGTATGATGAAGTGCAATTGTAAAGTGTAAGTAATGTTACAGTTTTAGTAAGTGACATGTGTATTATTTAAGTGTCCTGGTATGTGCAGAGGAGTGACCGGTGGAAAATAGACCAAGGGAGGAAAGAGTCCAGGGGTAGTAAATAGATAGTCCAGGAGTGGTAAATAGACCAGGGGATGGAAGAGACAGTCAAGTCTGTGTAGGCGAACTGCAGGGGGTCCAGTATTGGATCGGTGAGGGTTTTGAGGAGTGCCAGGACCAGACGTTCAAAGGACTTCATGACCACAGAGGTCAGAGCGACGGGCCTGTAGTCATTTAGTCCCGTGATCCTGGGTTTTTTTGGGGACGGGGATGATGGTGGAGGCCTTGAAGCAGGCTGGACGTGGCATGTCTCCAGGGAGGTGTTGAAGATGTCCGTGAACACCGGAGACAGCTGGTCAGCACACAATGCCTCAAGGTAGAAGGGCAGACAGCGTCCGGACCGGCTCCTTTGCGGGGGGTTCTGTTTTTTAAAGAGCCTGTTAATGTCCCTGTCCAGAATAAGGAGGGAGAGGGGGGGGGGGGGGGGGGGGGGGGGGGGGGGGGGGGGGGGGGGGGGGGGGGGGGGGGGGGGGGGGGGGGGGGGGGGGGGGGGGGGGGGGGGGGGGGGGGGGGGGGGGGGGGGGGGGGGGGAGCTGAGAATGGTGGAACAAGGGCATAAGGGGGGGGCTGATGGTCTGTGGCTGGCTGATGGGGCTGGAGTCAGGACTGAACCATTGTCTTTCAAAACCTACAATAGAAGTTGTTCAGCTCGTCTGCCAGACTGATATCATTCATTCATGGAGTGGAGGGGTTTGACTTGTAATTGGTCATCTGTTTGAGACCCTTCCAAACAGAAGCCGAGTCACGTGCTGAGAGCTGTTTTCGTAGCTTCTCAGAGTGCAGGCGTTTAGCATCTCTCACCGCCTTGCTAAGCCTGTCCTTGGACTCTTTATACAAGACCTTGTCCCTACTCCTGAATGCTCCGTCCTTATGCAGTCGGAGCTGCCTGAGCTCTGCCGTAAACCAGGGTTTGTCGTTATTGTAACTCACCCTGGTGCTGGTTGGTACACAGCTGTCTTCACAGAAGCTGATATATGAGGTTACAGCCTCTGTGTACTCATCCAGGTCGTTGGAAGCAGTTCTGAAAACATTCCAGTCAGTGCAGTCCAAGCACGCCCGAAGATCATCCAGAGCTGCACTGGTCCACTTCTGGAGGATCACTGTGACATCGTTGTACCAGCCACAGTTGAAATAGAAACAGATTCCTCCTCCCTTCGCTTTGCCAGATAGCATCGTGTCCCGATCCGCTCTAAACAGCTGAAAGCCAGTCAGCTGGAACTCATATGGTGAAATATAGGTCAAAGAGTGAAGAAAAGAAAGAGATTTAAAACATGTTACTGAACATGTTTCACTGGTTAACTTGGGACACACTGGAATGAGTTACATATCTCAGGTATCTATTGTTCTTCATCCGGATGTGCGTGAGTAGAAATCCCTTCACGCGACAAGGAATCTTCCATTTTGAAACTGCCCTTGTGAATATAGAACATGCAGCCATTTATATTAGAGAAGGCGATCACGTCGGTTTGGATCCCTTCACCGAGAAAGAGAACTTCCTCTTGAAGTGAGTGGCATTTAGATTTGAGCACGTTGAGTGACCCTGTAACACAGGGTCACTCAACGAATTGCAGTTGTAGCACATTCGCTACACATTAAAGACAAAACTAAAGTAGCATTCGCTTCAGGAGGAATGTAAACGGCAGCAACAAAAACAGTTCTCTGGGCAGATAATATCCCCGACATCTTAACATAAAAACATTGGACATCAGGGTAACATGGTCCATCAACTTTGAGTCCACCTCCTCTTGTCCCACCGGAGTCCTGTTCTCTGTCCTGAAGTCCGCCTGTCAAGTGCAGCTTGATCCTGGATGAACCTCCTGATTGTGTTTTTTTTTCTTACGTAGCAAAATAGTAGGATAATCAGCATTTTGTTGTGCAGACGAGACCTGTTAACTTCAAGTTTCTATCATGTTTAATAGACTCTAGTACAGCTGGAAAACCTGTGACCCCAACACCACATATTCAGATCTAGGTGGTGCGGTGGTGGTCTCCCCTAGGGCCACACTGAAAACACAACAGTCCGATCCATCCCATTACCACTGAACCAAACACATGTTTGGAGTGCTGGATAATGAAGTTGATGCAATTCTAAACAAAACTTTGGTAATTACAGAGATGTTTCTTCACCCACAATATTCCATTGCTCATGAGATTCCCTCTCTATACATGCTTCATCCAGAGCAAGGGCCAAAGAAAGTACTCTAACTTGTTCCGACATCTCTACTAAAAACATAGCTGAAAAGATTCCGTCCCTCCAAAGCGATGGCAAGCCCTCAGCTGGGCAGCAGACAGCAAGCCAATCAGGATTGGCGTACATCCTGATGGGGCCAGATTGATGCCACAAACACAATCTCTTGGTCTCACTGGTATTTCACAAAAGATGGAAGGAATAACTTCAGCTTCATCTGCTTGCCCGTCCAATGTGGGGCTCGGTAAGCTCTCATCCCCATCTCCACTGGAAGCAGCGCGAGTGTTCAAGTGAGGCTTGCTGTCCAACAACATTCAATTCAGTTTTTTAATTATTGGGAAGTATAGTCAAGCATCAAGTGTTTATGTTGCTTTTTGCAAACCAACAAGAGATTAAACTTAACATTCTTTGGTAAAGTTGATGTTTTCTTTGCTCCACTGTAGGGTTTATTACCATGGCTGCTTTTTGGATGCTGTTGGTGCCTGCTGCTGAGGTCCAACATGTCCAGTACGGTTCAACAGTCACTCTTGGCTGTAACATCTCCTACCTTTACGACACAACGTGGCTTAGGCACAACCTTGATCTCACCCCGACTGTTGTCCTCTGCGCCAGTCTCAGAGACGGACAGCCAGTTAAAGGTAGTACATGATCTAAATGCTGCTTTGAACAAATATGGAACCATGAAAAACTGAGCTCTAAACACAACTGAGTTGAGGCTGGAGAGTGCATACTCAGAATGGAGTGTACTTGTAGATCTCTTTTCTAGTCTTCTGACCACTCAAAGCACTTTCACACTACACATCATCATTCACCCATTCACACACTGATGGCAGGGGCTACCATGCAAAGTGCCACCTGTCCATCCGGACTACCTAACCATTCACACACTGCAGGAATAAATCAGGGTTAAATATCTTGTGGAAGGACACATTGACAAGACCGTACTCTACCACTGAGCCACAGTACATAACACTATTGGCAAATCTGGTATGAAACTGGGGGTAGCAACCCCTACAACTAAGAACACAACTTGGAGTTTTGAGGGGGAGCCTTGGATAAATAGGAGCATATAACCTGACTCTTCATTGCTGCAGTCCTCAGGAGACACACAGGCATATTGTGAACGGTTGAGTTTGGAAGGATGGACAATTTTGCGAGTTCTAATTACAGAAAATGTAGTATTATTTGAAATGCTCTCAACAGACTACAACTTTTTTCCTCAGAGTTTCAGCTCAGCCCTCGTTTCTCAGTGGGGTTGATGAACCGATCTCTGGCGTTGAGGATCACTAGTGTTGAGGAGAGAGACCTGGGGCTGTACTACTGTGTTGCCAATGTGGACTCACGTTTAACAGTTGGGAGAGGAACCGTGCTTCAAGGTAAGAGAGTGTACTTTTGCATTGTGGTAACTAACTACACAGGCCTAGATGCAGGCCTTCTTGTAGGGATTACAATGGCCTTCCTCTATGCTGTTTCTCACACATGGCCGCAGCAGGCAGCTGAGCTCTTTATCTCCCAGGATAAAGGCTTTGGCCTGCACATCTTCTATGTGGGAACTTCAGATTGAAATGTATTGATCAAGTTCCGAAATTGCTGCACAGTCTAAATCAACAAAAAAGGGGATTGGCTTGGCTTGGCTCGACTCACCACAAGGGGGCCAGGGGATCTCCCCTCAATATATGAAACACAGAAATGTAACAATAATAATGCAAATAGGAGATGTATAGTGTCAGAGCACAGCCTTCAATCTCAGCCAAGTCTACAACACAAGACGTATCATAACATGCAGCATAATATACCCATAGGAGATAAAGAGCCGCTGCTTTCTGGAAAAGTGTGATTATGTGAGTACACGTGACGCTGGGTTTTCATTTAATGGACAATCGGCTCTCAAAAACATCTAGTATTTGTAATTTTGCTTAATTTTCGCTCTATGCATTTTCTCAATTTCATCTCCAGGTTCCTCTTGGTTTCTCTTTCCTGAATGGTACTGTGTGGTTGTTGGTTCTGCGCTGCTGATTATGGTGCTGGCTGTTTGCATCACCCACTGCAAAGCAAAGCCGAACGAGAGCAGGAGCAAGGAGACCTCAACTGCTGACAGCACCTGAAAAGACAACAACACCAATCGCAGCTAACATACTAGACCTTTTTCACAGGTGACATTTGAACATGTTCGAGCAGGAATTGCTCAGCTGTCGCTAATATCATTTATAAAGGCTCTAAAACAGCTGCATGCTTAATGATTTATATCAAACCTATGCTTTCCAATAATAATCTGATCCAACGGAGTGGAGAAAGTCTCTGTTTTTTCCAATGAATATTTCTCACTAAATGCTCACTGTACGAGACGTTGCCTGTCATTTCATCAGGGGGTGATTCTCTGACTGTACCAAGACTCATATTCAAAGGTTTGATTTGCAACTATAGGAGGAACGTCAAAAAGACCAGTAGCGCCCGAACAGGGACTTGAACCCTGGACCCTCAGATTAAAAGTCTGATGCTCTACCGACTGAGCTATCCGGGCACACAGTACTTCTTCTGGGCAGCCTCTGTGTACATTTACGTTACTTCAGTACTTAACCAGAATATAACTTAGCTCCCAATATAAAGTCTATGAGTACAATCACGCTAGTGTGCCTGGAAACTGAAAATCCAAGGGACCATCATTTTATTAAATACATGATATCTTCAAAAAACGTTTCGTCCCCGCCGACTCGATTTTGTCATCTGGGTGTACTGTTGCTCCTTACATAATGAGTGAAGTACTGCATACACTGCTGACTTGCTTAGATTATACCTGTCTGTATATGTATAATAATGTAAGGGTTTTCATTTATCAAGCATCGTCTCTGGCATTCTGATGGGTGACTTAAAAAATCTTTAAAGTAGACATACTTATTAGGAAAGGACACATGGATGGTCTCACAGTAGATTGCAAATGTAATAACTAAATGATGTCAACAATCTCAACATTTAGTTTTTTCTCTAATTTAATATAATAATATATATTATTAATAATAATAATATAAGAGTTATACATAATTATCATTATTATATTTAGCTAAAATTGATCGCTGGAGCCAACACGCTTGAAAACGCACAACTTTTACTTTGAAGGCGAGCTGTCTCTCTTTACGACTCTTGACTTCCTTGACTCAATATCCATTATTGAAGTTGGATAGTGAAACAAGCTGTGTTAGTGTGGCAGAACTGTTCATTCAATGCGACGATAAGACAGCAACCTGCGTTCACCGCGTGTAGGCAGCATCGGCTAAAGAAGGACAATCTCACAAATGTGCATTAGCACACCAATATGATTAGGTAATACCAAGTTACCATGCATTAAAATGTGTTTCATATTCATGGCGTTATGTTGTATTATTTTATAGTTCTCATGTTGGGCTAACTGTTCTGTATAATGTTCCTTCGAGATTTGATGTTATAAATTATTGTTTTAAAACTGAAACCTTCTACCACAACGTATGCCGCGGTATCCACAGCATAAAACAAAAAAGATGTGCAGGCCCCAGCGAGATTTGAACTCGCGACCCCTGGTTTACAAGACCAGTGCTCTAACCCCTGAGCTATGGAGCCAATGTTAAACACGGACGACGTCCTCTTTACTTAAATACCTGTAACTACAAATGAAAGAATGGATATATTTTGCTACACGTAGTTCCCAATAAGCGGACATTTCTCTGAACAGAAACAAGCCGGTAAAGAGGAAAATATGTAGAGCCTATTTCATGTTTATCGACTGTGACCTGCTTGCACAACGTTTGTGGGGTATTCCATTAATTCACCAGGTGGCAGCACGTCACCACAAATACAAGAGCCTCAGACCTGACGTCACTCTGCCAGCTGTCTGTCAGGGTATTTCAGTGGCTCAAGGAAAATAAATAAGAAAAAGTACTAATTAGAGCGTGACTTTAATCATATTCCGGTTTTCAGATGTACAGTGATGGCAGCTATCGATTACAGTGCAGTACATGTACACACGACGAACTAAATGATGTCCATCAGGTCAAACCAACGCATACGAGGCGACGGTGGTGAGCAGAAGGTCTTTGTTGACTGTGGTTCTATTGGTCTGTCGGCCATCCAATCACCACGAGGGTTTACCAGGCTCGGTGAGGGGCAGGAGCCGGCTGCTGCGCCCCCTCCTACTCTGCTTTTTGAGCTTCATACCAAGTTTCCCCACAGTAAGGCAAAGATAAACGCGCAAGGATAACGTCGGGATAAACATGGCAGAGTTCATTATTTCCGCGCATCATGGACGCACTATTTCCCTTGCGCGCCGACCCATTAGAGGGAGTCCACTTCCTCCCGTTTGATTACATAAAGGGCATTTTTTGGGCTTTGTGGAGGGCGAGAGGGAAAGAGCCATGGTGGACCCGAGAGGCCGAGAGGGTGGATGTACTTCATGAAGAGGTCTCCGGCGATCACGAAGTGTCCTGGACTCGGAGAGTGGACCCAGAAGTTCATATCAACAGGTGAGTGTTTAGCTTTCCTGTGCAGAGATGGAGGAGACTATGCTTTGTCGGACAGATAAACAAACGCGCGCGCGCGCGCGTGTGTGTGTGTGTGTGTGTGTGTGTGTGTATAGGCTGCAGCAGCATAACTTCAACTATTACAACGTGATTCCTAATTATAACACGTCGTATACACGTCACCCTGTAGTGTAAACGCCCGGTGCATAGGGACCCGGTTTTGATGTTACCCGGGTTCCTACTGAGGTTGCGCCGTGGGAAGTCGCTACTTTCTCAACACTACGCCTCAAACTACCGAGAAGAGCAAGCTGTGCAGTCTACTCCGTGCCGCCGCTCCACAATAAACGACGATAGATATTGTTTTTTTTACGTATTTATTTTACTCCACACCGTGGAGGATTTCCTCCCACCGAAGCAGGAATCCCACAAAACATCAAAAGGGCCGCCGCTGGAACAACACTGCTCGCCGGAAAAACTGTTGGCGTGTGTGCGGAGCGAGGACGAGCTCGTTCAGCGACAATACACGGGCCGCGTCCCCCGGCGGGGTGCTCTGCTGCGGGTGTAACCCCGTACCACCGTGTAATAACAACGGCAGCCGAGCAAGGGCCGGGATTTCCTCTCCGCTTGGCCCCGCGAGGAGCTCGGCCGTACGCAGAAGAATGTTTCGCCATCTCCTGGCGTTAGCTTCGCTACGGCTCCATGTAAGAAACACCATGGCTTTGTTTGAGCTTTTGGGTCGAGCAGTCGGTTTGTATTTTTTTTAAAGCAGGGCTTCCAGAAAGAGGTCGGTTCAAAACTCATGTCGGCATGGGGCAAAAGACAGCGCTGCGTGCATATATGCATGCTTTTTGGCCTCTGCTCCGTGCAGGCGTGCTTTATTCGGGCTAACAAATCCGCCTCTCGTCTCCGAGGGGCTCAGCAACGCTTCCAGCTAACAAATACCCTGCTGTTCCACCCCTCCTTCATGTTCCCTCCACAGGGCCAACAGTAACAACATGCTCCTGGCCTCCGTCGTTGTGGTGTGGGAATGGCTGAACGAACACGGTCGGTGGCGGCCCTACAGCCCCGCTGTCTCCCACCAGATAGAGGCGGCCATACGGAGCAGCGACCCTCGCGGAGGGAGCGTGGTCCTCGGCCAGGTGGACAGCCGTCTCTCGCCGTACATCATTGATCTTCAGTCCATGCACCAGTTCCGACAGGACACGGGTAAGACAGGGGAGGGTGCTGGGATTGATGGGGGAGATGCGCACGTGTGCGCGTTTTTATTGAGTGTTCAGGGCCATACAACTAGTACCAGGGTGCGAGGCTTTACGTGGGACCGTGGCACCTCCATGCAAACCGTCCTTCTTTGACATCCTTGTTTGCTACCCATTGTGGTTGCTCGGCTTGTGACCAACCTGCATGCCTCGGGTCATCGTTGACCCCAAACCACACCACCGCGTAAATACTTCCGCTGTGTGGCTCCTTACAACGCGAAGGCTAATCCGTTCCGCGTGGACCCCTCACAGGAAATGAGATGCAGCCAAGGCGACCTTGCTGGGGACAACTCTCATTTCTAAAGGCACAACTTTGTTGTCAAAGAGGTAGCACTCGCTTTAAGTTACTAGGACAGGTCTCTAAAACGGCTCAGTGGCATGAGAAGGTGGTGATCGTTTAAACAAACAAGTGTCAGGTTTGAGAGAGAAATATGTTTTTGTCTGATCTACAGTGTATCAGCATGGTTTCCTGGTGTGCCAACAGTCAGCACTTATGGAAACAAAGCCCAGTTCTGACCAGAACACATTGCTATGGTGTTTGATTGTTAGAGATGTGGGGGCCCCTTTTTATGCTCACCTTTGGAGCCCATCTTTGAGCCTTCAAGTAACATTGGAGTGACAAGTCCCCGCAATAGACTCATGCAGATATGTTGCGGAGAAAAAGAGTTTTCTCCTCCGTACTAAGCAGAAACTAGCAGCACGGTGGTTTGATAGTTTTCTCTGGGCAGGAAAAAGATACAATGCATCCAGGTCAGTGTGTCTTGTAATACGTTCCTTGTGTGCAGATAAGGTCAATTGAAAATGGGGTCTGTGATCACAAGCCTAGTTGCATGCAGGGCCATGTTGGTGTGGCAGTATGAGAAAACAGTAGCACAACAACAGGTGGGCGCCTCACGATGCTAGCCAGAAGGGTGATGTTGATCCCTTTGATGATTGTTTATCACAGGCATTATTTGATTGTAGGGTCGACATTGCCTTTTCACATTTAGATGAACAAAGATTGACAAATCGTTGCATTTCCGCTGAACAAGTAATACGCACTTTATTACTCTTCCACTCTGGACTGCAGTAGCAACCTTCAGGCTTTTCACAGGCTGCTGCTGGCATCACAGCCCCCCAAAACATCTTGGTGGTTTAGGAAGTGCCTGATTTGATATGGAATTTTTTTTTACCCACATCCACCAATATTATTGCAGATCTTCTAGATAAATATTAATCTGTGATGCTGTTATTTAGTGTCTACCCCCGATAAACCTGTCTATTGATTTGCTCTGTAAACTCTTGTACAGATTCAGCTCCTTTTGAAAGTCAAGAGTGGGACTTCGGTCGGTCAGAAACAGAGAGAATGTGAGTGTGCAAGTGTGCATGCATGTATTTGGTGGCTGTGTTGGGTTAAAATTCAACAATATGATGGTGTGGAGCAGCTGCCAAAGACCATCACACCACTGGGTTAGCTGCATTCTTTAGCTCTTATCCACACACACACTCACACAGCAGCTGCACACTACTGACACGAAGAAACAGAGAGAGACCTTGATTCAGTGGAAAGAATGGAATATTTCAAGGCCCGATGAGCAGAGAGTTCACTTGGGTTGTTCTCCCTCTGTACCCCCCCTCTTCTCTCCTTCTCTCTCTCCCTCCCCCATCTCTGTGGGGTCTGTCACTCTCACTCCCCCTTCCTCTCCTTCTCTCTTGTACAAGTATTTAGTTTCGTCAATAGGCAAAAGTCCCAAGGGCCTTTAGGTTTTGGCCTGGAAATGGGAGAGATAGAAAGATTGGAGTGTGTGTTTGTGCGGTAGGGGGATGGACACATAGTGGGAGTGGTGGTTGCAGAAGGAGTGAGATAATTGGGGGGAGTCTGTATTCTCTCTCGCTCCCCCTCTCTCCTTCTTTCGCTCTTCCACCATTGTTCAGATTTTGTCGAACAGATGTGAGTTCTCCATCGTGGCTGTGCGACACAGAAGCAGAGCAGACCTCAGAGGCAGTGGGGGGAGGGTCGTTGCTACAAGTTCAGTGAAGGGGGAGATGGAGGGGAGGAAGACAGACAAACAGACAGAGAAGAGAGCAGTCAGCAGTGGGCTCTGATGACCATTTCCACTCCCTTATCCCATCTGTTATTCTGACCGAAGAGGTGCACTGTACAAAAAAGAGCAACGACATAGCGACGAGACTTCTCGAGTAAAATCTGGTTCATCACATAGGCTTCCATTCTAAAATATCCCTGTGACCTTTTATGCACCTGACACAAATGCGTTCAGCTCCTCGTGTTGGAGGAGGACGTGTTGCCGTGTCAGAGAAGCGGTTCAGTAGTGAGTGGGTCACACGGCTGCACAGGTCATGTCATATCAGAGCTCAACTTCTCAGGGGGCTCTCGGATCTTTCTCATGCTGCGTTCACACCAAACGCGTCGCGAATATTCGCAACGCTTTACTCGCGTGAGTTTAGTCGCCCGACAAGTTGTGTTCATTCGCGTGCTGTGTTCACACCAAATGCGCGAGTGGATCCCATGCAAAGGCAATGCACAGACGCGAAAAGGGGGCGTGGCTTATCTCTGTGGCTTGTCTCCGTAAAAACAATTATAACTTCCGCCATCCACCATGAAATAAATAACCACTATTTCTACTCTATACTTGTTCTGGAAATACCACAAACGTCGGAACATCAGACGCCCTCGTATTTGGGTTCATAACATCATCCGTCGCCGCACACAGCTCTGTGAATTTCACCGTCTTCTCCAGGAACTGCGTCTGGATGACTGCCGCTTCCAGCGCTACTTCAGGCTAACCTGTAGTTGTATTAAAGAGCTCGGGGTGTCCGCAAACCGCTACGATGAGAGTGTCCTCCATTTTTTTCTGATTCAACAACGGCAGGACAATGATAATACATTTATTTATATAGCACCTTTAAAAACAGGGTTTACAAAGTGCTCTACATAGAAGCAAGGCAAAACATAACATCAATACAAGTAAACATTTCAGAAAATACATGAGGCAAAGGAGACAATACCATATAGGCAATGAACACAATAGAGGAATAGAAAATTACAAATACAAAATAAAACAGAACAGACAAACTAAAATAGGGAAACCAAAGAACTGCATAAAAGGACGACATCTTGGAGTGTACCAGTCCGGTTTTGGGGAGTGGAGTCAGCAGGAAGAGTAGAGGGTGGTGGGGGAGCTGTAACAGGTCCTAATTTCGTTGCCACCAGCTCGCTCTTGGGGACTGTTGTTGTGATGACGAGCTGCAGCGATGCGCTCAGCCGACCAGAGGGAGGGGATGGAAAGCGTGGAGCGATGAGGCCAGGAGCAAACAAACCCTCCGCGGGAGGCTCCGTGGATGCAACGGGGCCGTGAAGGAGTCCGAGCGCCCTGACGAAAAAAATAACTGAACTAGTTCATTTTTTGGAGCTGTGAACTTAGTTCAAAATTTTGAATTATGAACTATGAACTGAACTAGTTCATTTTAAAATATGTGAACTATGAACTGAACTAGTTCATGTAGAAAGTGAACTTTCCCAACACTGTTTGTCATTACCTAGCATATTGATTACTTGGTAAACTGAAGCCATGTTAATTTTTATACCAAGTTTATTTGTATACAGTAGACTAACTTTTTACAGCAGTGAGGAGGACGTTGATGAGGTCCAGTAAGAAAGCATTTAGACCTGAAAGGATTCAGGGAAAAACACCCACAAAAAAAATTGGGTTGGGGGGTGGTGATTATAGGGAATACACCTTTTTTATTTATTTATGTTTTTGTTGTTCCATGAAAGAATAAAGTTCTACTCACAAAATGTCAAAAATGTCATTTTTAAAAGTTGTATTATAAATATTTGCATGCATGTCTGCTTATGACAAGGTAAATACAGTTAAATTACCCCAACATTTCCAGTTTATTATTGAATATTCCCGGAATTTTGAAACCCTGATATCAAATAATAACCCCAAATATAGTGAGAGAACAGCACAACAGAGCAGAATAACACGCCTATTTTGATCATTGGTATATGAAGAAATTATATGAATCTTACTGATCTTTATTCTGTTGCAGTAAGGAATCACATAAGCCTCAGTGTGCACTGACTGGTTCCACCACTCAACATCGAGCTCACTCAAAGCCTCGCTGTAAACAAGTAGTTAACATGTTATTAAAATGTAGTTAACTTCAGGGCAACTTTAACTTTACCTGGTCTCTCTCTCTCTCTCTCTCTCTCTCTTTTTCTGTCTCTAGTCTGTACTGTAACCTGTAGTCTGTTATGTGTGTGTGTGTGTGTGTGTAGGGGTTACTTTTTGTAAAAGCCACCTTGGCTTAACTGATCTGAGGGATGCACCGATGCCAGTACCAATAGCAGTAGCGTTTCTCTGGTCACACACTGTGCTCAAGAACTCATAAAACTACCCCTATACTACCGCACCCGATACCACAGCAACGGCAACCTCTCATCAGCTGAGGCACCGGTCCTCGAGTCCAGCCACCAGAGAGAGCTGTGGTGGTGTGTGCATTGCTTTCCCACTAAGTCACTGGTCACTGTAGCGCTAGATGACACCGCTAGTGTTTGTGATGATGAGTATCAAGTTATCAGTAACTTTACAGCTGTGAACGTAGCAGTGTGTATGTGTGTGTACACTTTATCAGTCAATGAATATATGCTACAACTCCTCAAGTCCTAAGTTCCCGTCTCGTGCTCGTCAGCAGGCTGATGAGTAAGGTGAAAGGGTCCACCTTAAGCTCTGGCCCAGGCACACTTAAGGTGGACCAGCTTTTCTCCTTTTAGTGACAAGCCGCTTCTCTGAGATCAAAATAATGGTTAAACCGTTAATTAATAACGTCCCCACCGCAAATAACTATGAAATAACACAAAGTTCATGTTAAGATGTCAGCAATGTGGCTCATAATTCTAACAGTATATGTTAGATGTTTATATAACCCCCTACTATAACATGGGCGTTTTTACATTAGTTTTTCATTAACCAGGAGTTGGGAGGGGGCTTCAGACAATGGAAGGAGGGGCTTCACTTGAAATGATGTTGGACACTGTGAGCAGAGTACCTCTCTCTTATTTCATGTCACTTTTAAAAGCGGCTGTGTCGTCAGTTTCTTTGAGGCATCTTTTTTCACTGCTCCTGCAGCATGTTGCTCCTCTCGTTCCAGCTGCTCCTGCTGAAGGAGACACATTCCCAGACCCCCAAAATGCCCTGGGGCGTTAGGGTCATTGTGGAGGAGGGGAGAAGTGACATGGGTTGGATGGGGGGGGGGGGTAATTGTGTTGACAACAGAGCTGGAGGGACATTAACATCGACGACATTTACATGGGGAGGAGTCAGGTCATGACAGGAAAACCACATTTGTCGGTCTGCAGGTAGCTCCCACTGGGTGTATGGCGGCCATAATAAGAGCTGTAAGACTGAATATCTATTAATACAGCATTCAATTCAAATGCTGGCAGTTTTACACTATTGAATGGAGTCATATGGCAGATTCACAGAGTATATTCAAACTGGAGAAGGACATGTAGTACTTTCATCAGGTGGCATGTAGGGGTGTGAACCTTGATCATGGAGTCTGTTTCTCTTTTACGTGGTGCCGTGAACTCATCTCACAGAGCAGGCGATGCCTGCTGATCTATCTGACCACTTGTATGACTCCAAAGAGACAGTGAGATCATGTAGATGTTTTATCAGTTCGTCATAGAGAAATGATGTTACTTTAGTTATCACATGTACCATTACATCATTTACATTAATGATTGAGAGACTTTTGGATGCATTCTGACTGTAACGGTTAGGGTCTCTTCTTCTTTTGTTGCGACGCCTCCGCTTCTTGTCCCCACCTGATCTGTCTCTTTCTTACGTCTGCCACCCTCCTCTCTGCTCGTCTCCCTCACACTCTGTGAAGCTGAAAATTGACTCTGAGCCCAGAACTCGGGGGATTGGACTCTTTCAAGGTGAGATAAAGTAGAGACAAAGACGGAGCGAGAGCTGAAGGGAGGAGGAGAGCGCGGACGATGTAGAGAGGATGAGACAGCTAAAAACAATCTACATGAAATAGGGAGCTGAGGTCAGGAGGAAGATTAAAGTGACTGTGAGAACCAGATGAAAGTGAAAGGGCAGAAGGACGGGTTGTTGCATTGTTAAAAAAGTAGTAACCTACTTTTCCATACAGCTGTAACTAAAATATGAGTTATCATCTTTCACGTCATGAATGGCTAGCGGACTGGGCTCAGATACATAAATCACAGGAAGATAGAGGGAAGGAAACCAGAGGAGGGAAGGGGAAGAAGTGGAGGAGGTGTTGTGTATCTTGTATGTTGCGTGTCGGGGGGGGGGGGGGTCACTCACTGCCTGCTCTGCAATACACAGTGAGTGGACACATATCTCACTGTTACGTATTGTTGTGTCATCATCCAGCCCACTGTGGTTATGGATGACAACACATCACCTCAGAGTCCCTTTAAACACGGAAACCACACCAGGCACATTCTTACATCTGGAAAACACTGATCAGGCGCACACACACACACACACACAGTGTCTGATGACTCTCATGTGAAGAGGTTTAGAGGGGCTCACAGGGAGGCGAAGAGATAAGATGGAACAAAAGAAAGACAGAAGTAATGCCAAATAATTCTTTTATATAAATAATGTAATTCAAATGTCGTAAATTCCCCAACTTTATTTAAAGTGCAAGGATGAACACTTTAAAAAAAACTTTTGTGGATTTACAAACACCTGAATAGCTGTTTCATCTAAGCATATTTTTTTTTTTACTGCCACTACTTAGAATGGATGCAGCTCTGATCTGTGTGTCCAACCAACAGAACATTATAGGTACATGTTTCTGAGAGAGGATCGATGATTCACAGGGCTGGAGCCAGACCAGGAGGAGGAGGAGATGTCGTGGACTAAGTCATCAGCTTTTGACAGACTCAGAATCATTAATTCCTTGCTGATGACACATTCAATTCAATTCAATTCAGTTTATTTTGTATAGCCCAATATCACAAATTACAAATTTGCCTCAGAGGGCTTTACAATCTGTACACATACGACATCCCTGTCCCAGGATCTCACATCGAATCAGGAAAAACTCCCCAAAAATAACCTTTGACAGGGAAAAAAGGGAAGAAACCTTCAGGAGAGCAACAGAGGAGGATCCCTCTCCTCGGATGGACAGAAGCAATAGATGTCATGTGTACAGAATGAACAGCATTTACAAAGTTACATAAACACATTACATGAATATGACAATGTATTAATGGAACTCCAATCCATGAAACAGAAGGAGGTAGAGAGGAGGGGGCGGGGCATCAGCAGGGCCAACGCGGGAGGCCGGCTCACCAGGCATCAGACACCTCCAGGTCCAATGGACCCTCTGAGACGTGAAGTCACAACGACTCCGGGGAGGAAGCAGAGTTAATAAGGTGCAATGGAGAGATGTAAATTCATCCATAAGGAGAGAGAGAAGATGAGATAGGTGCTCAGTGTATCCTAAAACATCCCCCAGCAGCCTATAAGCCTATAGCAGCATATCAAGGGGCTCGACCAGGGCAAACCTGATTCAGCCCTAACTATAAGCACTATCAAACAGGAAAGTCTTAAGTCTATTCTTGAATGAGGTGACTGTGTCTGCCTCCCGGACTGAAAGTGGAAGCTGGTTCCATAAAAGAGGAGCTTGATAACTGAAGGCTCTTGCTCCCATCCTACTTTTTAGGACTCTAGGAACCACAAGTAGCCCCGCATTTAGTGAGCGCAGCTCTCTAGTGGGGCAATATGGTACTACAAGCTCTTTAAGATATGATGGGGCATCACCAATCAAGGCTTTGTAGGTGAGGAGAAGAATTTTAAATGTGATTCTTGATTTTACAGGGAGCCAGTGCAGCGCAGCTAATACAGGAGTAATGTGATCTCTTTTCTTAGTTTTTATGAGTACACAAGCTGCAGCATTCTCGATCAACTGGAGGGATTTAAGAGACTTATTAGAGCAGCCTGATAATAAGGAGTTGCAGTAATCTAGTCTGGAAGTAACAAACGCGTGAACCAGCTTTTCTGCATCTTTTTGAGACAAGATGTGCCTGATTTTTGAAATGTTACGTAGATGAAAAAATGCAATCCTTGAGATTTGCTTAACGTGGGAGTTAAAGGACAAGTCTCGGTCAAAGATAACGCCGAGATTCTTTACAGTGGTGTTGGATGCCAGGGAAATGCCATCTACAGAAACCACATCACCAGATAATTGATCTCTGAGGTGTTCAGGGCCCAGTAAAATAACTTCAGTTTTGTCTGAGTTTAACATCAGGAAGTTGCAGGTCATCCATGTTTTTATGTCTTTAAGACATTCTTGAATTTTAGCGAGCTAGTTGGTCTCCTCTGGTTTGATCGATAGATATAATTGAGTATCGTCTGCATAGCAATGAAAGTTTATGCAGTGTTTCCTGATAATATTGCCCAAAGGAAGCATATATAAGGTAAATGAAATTGGTCCAAGCACAGAACCTTGTGGAACTCCGTGATTAACGTTGGTGGTCATTGAGGCTTCATGGTTTACAAATACAAATTGAGATCGATCTGATAAATAGGATTTAAACCAACTTAGTGCGGTACCTGAAATGCCAATCGACTGATCCAGTCTCTGTAATAGGATGTCATGATCAATGGTGTCGAACGCAGCACTAAGGTCTAATAATACCAGTACAGAGTCCTTTATCTGATGCAATTAGGAGGTCATTTGTAATTTTCACCAGTGCTGTCTCTGTGCTGTGGTGTTTTCTAAATCCTGACTGAAACTCCTCAAATAAACTATTCTGATGTAGGAAGTCGCACAACTGATTTGCGACTACTTTCTCAAGGATCTTAGAGAGGAAGGGAAGGTTAGAGATTGGTCTGTAGTTAGCCAACACCACTGGATTAAGAGTGGGCTTTTTCAGGAGAGGTTTAATTACAGCTACTTTGAAGGAATGTGGTACATGGCCTGTTAGCAAAGACACATTAACAATATCCAGCAGAGAGGTGCCAATTAAAGGCAACACGTCTTTAAGCAGACTCGTTGGGATGGGGTCTAAGAGACAGGTAGACGGTTTAGAAGTAGAAACCATTGAGGACAATTGGTCTAGGTTAATGGGAGAAAAGCTATCCAAATATACACCAGGGCATAGAGCCGTTTCCAAGGCCACTCCTCTTGATGACAGATCGGCAGTAGTTAAGGGCAAGAGAGCATCAATCTTGCCTCTAATAGTTAAAATCTTTTCATTGAAGAAGTTCATGAAGTCATTACTACTGAGGTCTATAGGAATACACGGCTCCACAGAGCTGTGACTCTCTGTCAGCCTGGCTACAGTGCTAAAGAGAACCCTGGGGTTGTTCTTATTTTTCTCTATTACTGATGAGTAATAGGCTGCTCTGGCATTACGGAGAGCCTTTTTATATGTTTTAAGACTATCTCGCCAAACTAAGCGTGATTCTTCCAGATTGGTGGAACGCCATATACTTTCGAGCTTTCGTGAAGTTTGCTTTAGGTCGCGGGTCTGAGGGTTATACCAGGGAGCAAACCTCCTTTGCCTCACTGTCTTTTTCTTCAGTGGGGCTATCGAGTCTAGTGTCATTCTCAGTGAGCCTGTAGCCCTATCGACAATATGATCAATCTGGGACGGACTAAAGTTAGCACAGGAGTCCTCCGTCACATTGAGACGTGGTATTGAATCAAATGCAGAAGGAATTTTTTCTTTAAATTTAGCTACAGCACTGTCAGTTAGACATCTGGTGTAGAAACTTTTGACTAACGGTGTATACTCCGGGAGTATAAACTCAAAAGTTATGAGGTAATGGTCTGACAGAAGAGGGTTCTGTGGGAAGACCTCCAACTGTCCTGACATGTAGCCGTGAAGAAGAGGGCTTTCTATTCATGTCAGACAGAAAGGAACACCTCATCAGTATATACGTACAAGTGTTAGGAAGAGAACGCAGAAGGAGGGAAAAAGAGGGTGAGAACTCCTGATGGGCAGGTGCACCTTAGCCCCGGCATCAGAATGACAAGTAGTGTTAAAGCGCTTTGAGTGGACCAGACTATACATGTACAGGTCCATTTACCATTTACTCCCACCCTCTCTCTCTTCCTCCTCACTCCCATCCTCTTTCTTCCTCCTCACTCCCGTCCTCTCTCTTCCTCTTCACTCCCATCGTCTTTCTTCCTCCTCACTCTCGTCCTCTCTCTTCCTCCTCACTCCCGTCCTCTCTCTTCCTCTTCACTCCCGTCCTCTTTCTTCCTCCTCACTCCCGTCCTCTTTCTTCCTCCTCACTCCCATCCTCTCTCTTCCTCCTCACTCCCATCCTCTCTCTTCCTCCTCACTCTTGTCCTCTCTCTTCCTCCTCACTCCCATCCTCTCTCTTCCTTCTCAATCCCGTCCTCTTTCTTCCTCCTCACTCCCGTCCTCTCTCTTCCTCTTCACTCCCGTCCTCTTTCTTCCTCCTCACTCTCGTCCTCTCTCTTCCTCCTCTCTTTCTTCCTCCTCACTCCTGTCCTCTCTCTTCCTCTTCACTCCCGTCCTCTTTCTTCCTCCTCACTCTCGTCCTCTCTCTTCCTCCTCACTCCCATCCTCTCTTCCTCCTCAATCCCGTCCTCTTTCTTCCTCCTCACTCCCGTCCTCTTTCTTCCTCCTCACTCCCGTCCTCTTTCTTCCTCCTCACTCCCATCCTCTCTTCCTCCTCACTCTCGTCCTCTCTCTTCCTCCTCACTCCCATCCTCTCTCTTCCTTCTCAATCCCTTCCTCTTTCTTCCTCCTCACTCTTGTCCTCTCTCTTCCTCTTCACTCCCGTCCTCTTTCTTCCTCCTCACTCTCGTCCTCTCTCTTCCTCCTCACTCCCGTCCTCTTTCTTCCTCCTCACTCCTGTCCTCTCTCTTCCTCTTCACTCCCGTCCTCTTTCTTCCTCCTCACTCTCGTCCTCTCTCTTCCTCCTCACTCCCATCCTCTCTTCCTCCTCAATCCCGTCCTCTTTCTTCCTCCTCACTCCTGTCCTCTCTCTTCCTCCTCACTCCTGTCCTCTCTCTTGTTCCTCACTCCTCTCCTTTCTCTTCCTCTTCCTCCTCAGTCCTGTCCTCTCTCTTCCTCTTCACTCCTGTCCTTTCTCACTCTCTTCCTCTTGTTCCTCACTCCCATCCTCCCTTTAACAGAACCCTCCCACGGCTTTGACTCTGCTTCCTCCGCCTTTGGTGTGAGAATCAGTTCTCATCTTTCAGTTGTCTGTGTTTTATGTCCCTTTCATTTTTATTGTGACACTTTTAACCTTGACAAAGCCTCACATACATCACGTGAGTTCAGCCTTCCCTCAGCCCTCATCGTTCTGTTGCTCGTCTTTACGGAATGGAGCTTGACCGTTTCACAATGTAACTCAAGGACGCTTCTTCAAATGCGAGGTAACTTTAGCCGTTAGCAGGACGTACGGATAGGTCAGCGAGTGACACTTGTTGTGTTAAATGAGTCCATATGATATATGATCTGATATTGGATAAGATTTAGGCTGGATGGCTGAGTTAACGGCCACGATGTTGCATGTTCTGTGGCGGACACATGCAGGTCTGTGATGTAAAGAGTGAGACTTGCTGGTGCTTTGTAGACACATGCAGCCCTTCCAAATAGTTGTGTCCAAAACACCTGCGTTAATGGCATCCCTGCACCACTTGTGTGTCAAGAATGGGGCCGACAGACAGAGAGGAAGAGGAAGTGGAAGTGCTGGCTTATCGCGGAGGCTGAATTTTCTCACAGAGGCTGAGGGTTTCATGAGTGAGAGGAGCACAAACACCCTCCTGCATAAAGCATGACCCGACTCGCCTGCTGGTCTCTCTGCTGGTCACTCGGCAGTGTGTGTGTGTGTGTATGTGTGTGTATCATGTGTATCATGTGTGCTTGTGCAGGGAGGGGTCGGTGGTAAAGAGAACAATGAGGACCAGATGGCCGGTCTCTTTCTCCACCTGCCTCAGGCCTCTTTGTCCTCTCTCTTTCTCTCTCTCTCTCTCTCTCTCTCTCTTTCTCTCTCTCTCTCTCTCTCATACATTTCACTCAATTGAATGACTCACTTCACAAACGCATATAGCCCATATATCTTCACCACACACAGCAGCACGGTGGGGCCACATCCAGATGGGCTGCGCTTGACCGACGTGTGAAAGCAGAAGCAGGCCTTGTGTTGATCCGGGTGCGGTGCTCTTGGGAGAGCAGCACTATTGATATGTCTGCTCTACTGCTGTGTGCAACACATGGACAGATATGTACAGAGTATTTGTGCAGCCCCTCAGCTGTAACTGCCAGAGCCACTAACACACAGCTGCAGAGTCCTAGTGACTTTGTAGACGTGGGGCACACCTAGGGCTGTCGGGACAAACCGGTTCTGCCGTAACCGCGGTTATATAAATCACGGTTCATAACCGTGAGGACAACTAAGGTGTGCTGACGAGTCTCACGGGACACGTCTGCATGCGCTGAAATCTTCTTTCCAATGCAGCTAAAACTATTTACTTGGAGTGTGTGTGTGTGTGTGTGTTGTACACGATCTTAGGTAATGCACTGACGGAGGTCAAGCTAGGGCATGGGGATTGCTAGCGGGCATATTATATGTATCTAACATACAGTATATAACGCTTGCCTACATTGGTCGAACGGAGGAGTGTCACTTAGGACGTTACTCTGCTTTCGCCAACAGGAAGGTTTCACACTGCGGACCACTTCAGGTCCTCGTCTCTCTGGTGTCCAACCCAAGTGTGAGCCTGAAGGACATGTCCCCTTTCATTAATATGCCTGTTTCTTGTAGAATGACTGATTAAACAACCAACAAAGTTTGGGAGCAGGACTAATAATGTATCTTAATAAAGCCAACTAGCTTGCAAACAGGAGCCAGCTTGTAGCCCCTCCCCCATAGTGCTGACAGTGATGTCAGGGCGGCCTCAGTTCACAGACAGTTCACTAGGAACAATGTTTACTGGCTATGTTAGCCTTTTGCACAGCCCCCAACTTACTTGCTTACTGTTTACACTGACACTTGTTCACTGACTACTGGCTATGTTGGCCCTCTGCACAACCTCTGGTGTCTTCGTTGAGGGAACTGCAGACATAAACTAGACAGTTGATTATTCTCTGTCTGTCTGTCCCACCAAACAAATGCAGCCTCCCTCCATTCAATCCTGGGCCTTTTGATGCCACTCTGCCAATATCACCTCTTTGTACTTGTCTCTCTATCACTCACTCTCAAACACACACACACTCACATATATGTCTTCCTTGTCCTGGCATGAACTGAATAGCCTGATACGCAGGGAGATGTAGGTGGTTTCTGGTTGGTTGGTTTCGGGACCCTCCTCCCACCCTCTCCCCGATGCGGTCGGTTTTTAAGACTATTTCGCAAGTTACTGAACAGGACAACCAAACTAGAAACATAGAAGGCATCAGCACCAGCTCTGTTCTCAAGGTCCACACTTTAAATGTGAAAATCTGTTACGTTTCCTACATGACTCACAAAACGGAGAGAAAGCCGACAGAAGGTTTTTCTGTGCGTTCCTTTGGTTTTAAAATCAAAAGCTGAAATTGGTGCATTGGCCTATTCTCCACTGTGCCGTTAGTCTTTGCCTCCAACACTCCAGGTATTGGCTGTTTTTCTGCAGGCATCCCAGCATTGACCCGTCTGATCCGCTGCAGCCCAACAGGAGATTGAGAGATAATCCCGAGATCACATGACAATAATCCAGAGATCACATGACAATAGGAAAGGCTGTTTCCAAATCTCTACCGTCACAGCGCACCAGAATACAACATTGCAAAATGTGTCGAATGGAAACACAACTTGTGTTGCTTGTTTGTCTAAAGCTCCTGGCGTATATTCACGATGTAGCTCTTAACCCTTTATGATGCCCAACACTGTCCTTGTGGTCATCTCATCTGGACCAAGGACTATTCATTTCATTTATATTATATTAGTGTTACCTTTAGTTCTCGCTCTCTGTCTCTTGGCTTTATTTTCTTAAATTATCAGTTTTTTTCCCAGTTCGATATTATGAAATTGTAATTGTTGCGTTCGCCATGTTTCAATTTTGAAGGTCTTACCGAGCTATCTGCAAAACACCTGTTCTATTCTAAAACCTCTTATTGGGACATGCTAATTACCTATCACAAATTCTTCCTCGCTTGTTCTTTCAGGAACCATCCGTCCGGTGCGGAGGAGTTTTTACGACCCAGCCTCGGCCCCGGGTCAGGGCTGGCAGTGGGAGTGGGAGAACGATGCGGGTACGTGGACGGCCTACGACATGGAGGTGGCCATCGCCATCGAGAACGCCCACAACCGGCAGCAGCCCTGCCTCGACCTGACGCCCCTCGGCTTCTGCTACCTCATTGATTATCAGACCATGACACAGGTGTGTTTGAATTCTTCACATGGACATCAAGGAGAAAGTCAAGTTGACCTTCCTTTCTAACCGTTTCTTCTTTGAATACATGAGCGATATTTAGCTTTCAAGTGGCAGCCCACTCATACTATGATGAGCCCATAATAAGGTCTGGAGGGTACCTTTGGTAGTATTCAACCTGAACCCTATTTCCTCATGTTTTTGTGTCTCACTGACTAACGTTTTTCATAATTGCTTGAGTATTGTAAGCGGTACGTCCACTAAAATGGCTTGTTGTTGCTGCTGACAGTTAATTAATATAAGAGTCTGACAACATTATGGAAAAGACCCCACAGAGAAACACAACATTTCTGTTTGGTATCGTGCCCAAGTCTCGCTCAGGTAGAAGTCTGGTTATGAACCTTGAAAATGGGGCAGCACCAGGTCTCTGTGGTCGGAGGGTCAGCCCCACCTGTCTCCTGAGCTCTACGTCCTTTCAGCAGCTGCTCCACCCTCATCTGTCTCTCTCTCTCTCTCTCTCCTCGTTCACTGTTCAGTTTGTAGGAGCTCTTCATCCGTATACCCTGGCTCTAATTGATAGAGCCAGAGACCTTCGAATTCAAAGACCTGGTCCACATTGTTGAAAGCATCTGAATATTCAGCCTCTAAAGTGACTCTAAGCTACGCTTTCTGGACTCCAGCACAACAAACTGCCCAACCGGCGCTCACGTTTCCACCGTTTAGGGAGCGGGCTTCTCCTTAAGTGAGACTCTTTTCATAATGTTGCCAGACACTTCCAATAACAATCAGAACTAGTCAGCGAAAGGGAACAGGAACTTAGAATGGGCGTAAATTCATGGTGCCAAATAGCCCCAACAGGATTACACTGCAGCTCCTTTAGCAGTCTGCCAGCTGCCGCCCTCTGGTTCAGTACTTGTCCCTAGTTAGACACAAAAATATAACAAAATCGGATCCATGTACCCTTTTAACTAGTAATCAATAAGGTTCTAAAGTTAATGTTTTGTTGTGTCCTGCTGCAGGTGAACAGACAGAGCCAGACATTTCGGAGGCTCCAGAGACGTGCTGACATGTCCTACCCTCTAGTGTCCGGTCCCCTTCCAATACCCAAAGGAGGCGGTGTCGGAGGAGGTGGAGGCCTAACAGGAGCCCTGCTTGGTGTTGGGGTGTCAGGGGTTAGTATGGGGATTGGAAGCTCTGTCTCCCCCAATGGGGGATTGCCAACTACTGTACTTGGCCAGCCTTGTTCCTGCCAGCAGTGCATGCTGGTCTTTAGTGTGAAGACCAATACAGCAGGAGCAGGGGTAGGAGGAGCAGGGATACCGACTCTAGGTCGACGCTCACTAACCATACAGCGGCCCAAGAACTCAGTACTGGTCTCCTCTAAACTACTGAGTCCGTCTAAGTCCGCCACTCTGGGGCGAGGACAGCAGCAGAACTCCAACACCAGCTACTATCAGACGCTGCCGCACGGTCTCGCCATCTCCAGGAACATTGCCTCCCCGAGAAGGAACGCCCAGCTCTTTGCACAGTCACTGGCTGCGCTCACCGCAGGCACCTCCTCTCTGGGTATCTCCTTGTCTTCCAATCGGCCGCCTCTGCCGTCCCTCCCACCTCCTCAGCCGCCATCATCCAAACCGATCCCGAACCCTCCGTCCATTCCCGCCAAGCATTCCTCGTCTTCAGCCAGCGAATCGGTGCCAACCGCCACATTGGTTTCCCCTGCAAACAGCGTGACCACGCCCCCCTCTCCCGTGCCATCTCCGTCGCCAATGGTGATGAAGCCTCAGCGCACACCGTCGTCAGTGTGCCATGCCCCGTTGCCACAGAGATCAAGCTTAGCCGGGCTGAGCAGACCAGCGTTACAGAGAATAGCGATGGCTCAGTCCAGAGCGCTCATAGCATCAGGGTGAGTACATCAAACATACACACAACACCAGTAGCTTCATTAAAGTGTTTATATAATTCTGTCGCTTCCCAGTGGTCGTTCCTAGACCCTCGTACCTACCTACCTACAGTTGGTAGAGGCACTGCGGACAGCGTGCTTGTTTGGATCCAAAAGTCCCACACAAGAACACAAACAAACAAATACCCTTAACTCGTGTTCTGTGGAGTCTGGTTTCCTTGAGGAGAGCGATGTCACGGCTTCAGCTCCCTGTCGCATCAGAACACGATGCAAATAACAGTACACTGGATTGAGTTTTATTATTATTGTTATTAGGTCATACATTTTCAACAGATTTAATGACATTTTCAGGGAATTAAGTTGCAGCATGCAAAACTGGGCAGGCTGAAATTTGCACTTCATAGTACCATCATAGCAACTTCCAAAACGAATCTGCCACAGGATATTTGCCCATACCCTGCAGTTCCACAAACATGTATTAAGTCTGCACAAACATGCAGTGAGAAATTCATGTTCAGATACGCAAAAGTACGCTAGATATGTCAACACGTGCATACAAACCATGTCACTCCCATCTGAAGGCGTTGTCATGAGTCGCCCGTGAGAGAAGAGATTTCAGAGGTGTGACATTCTCACTCCAGTTGGAAACGTCTGTTTGTGTTTGTTGTAATTTGGAGTTTCACACCTGTTTAGCGTTGACATCGTGATCATTCTCATGGAGGCTACGGAATAACAGGCAGAATAATTTTAAATACTGAGACAAATGAGATTCAGCAGCCTGCTGTGATGTGTCATTTGAAATAATTAAATCCCTGTTATACGACGTATTAAGTTCTATGAAGACCATTATAGGGCTAAAGAAAATAATTGTTCTATTCTTTGAGAAAAAGTCATTCAGGTTGATCAAACCACAGAGGTGCCTGAATTAATGTCATTATCGTCACGATGGAAGGTCCTAGATTCATGAACATTTAAAGCATGTTGATAAGAAAAGAAAGTTAAATGGATGTTTGACCGTAAAACTATTTACTTGGAATACTGTGTGTGTGTGTGTGTGTGTGTGCGTGTGTGTCAAAAGTCAGCCGAGCCTTCTGCGTGTTGTCCATCTGGGAAGGGGCATCTGTAGAAAAGGGGGGGGGGGCATTGTGTAAGAGACAAGCGACTGTGAAGGCCATGGGTCAGCAGCTATTGTATGCATAGAAGGGGGGGCCGGTGCAAAGGTCTGAGCAGAGAGACCTCAGGAATCAGGTGAACACAGATGACAGTGAAGTGTGTGTGGGGTGTGTGTATGAAATTATCACAAGCTTGACTATGAGTGGCAAACACAACAAAACTGCCAGCCTTACCTGTTTTCCTCCAACGCGGCTCTCCTCTTGGCCTGAACACGCTCTCTGGACCTCCAGCAGCCCATAAAGTCATCCCGCTCATTAGTGTTTACTAATGCAATAATATTATGCACAATCAATTACTAAAAATGGATTTCTCGCATTTTATTTTCAATTCCAACCCTTTTTTCTTCCTGTAAAACAAAGCATGACGTGTGCTTACATGAGCGACAACATTACAAAACACCTTTCTGACCAAAATAACAACAAAACTAGTGGGATGTCCCCAGTTAGTGCAAATGTGCTAATGTTTGCTCGGCATGCTAACACGCTAAACTAGATGGTGAGCATGGTAGACATACAAGTTTCAAGGCTTTGTTTGCCATTTGTGCCTAGACCAACAGTCCAGACACATTGGAAATCTTGTGCAGGGCTCTCCAAGTCAAGAGTTTAGAAATAACACTATAATAAGAAAGAAAAAATACAAAATATAAAAGAAAACACTAGAAGAAGAAGGTGGTAGTGTGTACAGAAAGGTGGTAATATGTATAAGAACAAGAAAGGTGCTAATATGTACAGTTTTGGATACAGTTCAGATAGTAATAATATGTCACATATTGCACATGATAAGTGTAGTGATGTTTCCATGCTAGCGTCTGGATGGAGCTCATGAGTGCAGACTCTCAGTCTTTAGAATGTGCCCTTGCTGTTGTTTCCATCTTCCCCATGCTTCACTGTCACTCCAGGGGGGGTTAATCAGCTGGGTTTTAATCAGCTTCCAGCCAATGACTTAACTCTTGTGCAAACGGATTTCTTCAGCACCTGCAACTTGGGGGGAAATAAAAAGTCACTTCCCATGATGCCACATGATTAAAGCTGGTTTCCCCCAGAGCGTTGCCATGAATGTCTTGAGACAACAGGTGAGAAAAGCGTGCCTCTGTGCAGCAAGTGATGCTTTTCAACTGTAGTTTAGCACCAGAGACCAACACAGAGGACTCTGGCTAAAGATCTGTGTCAAACGGAAAACAAGGTCAGATGGTTTTGAGATGTAGATTTGATTATGTCCCCCCCTCCCCCTCCCCCCTTCCATGGCTCCTCTCCCATCGCGTCTCAGCGGCCCGGGCCCCTCAGAGCCTCATTGTTGGTCTCCACAGTAACCTTTGTTGGATTAGACAAGCCTGGGCTGCATTAGCAGCACAATGTGGAGCCTCTGCTACTTCTCTTCCCCCCTCTCTATGTTCCTAACTTTTCCACTCATTTGCTTCTCTTCTCACGAGTTGTCCCTGTTTTCTCCGTCTGCTTCCTGTTTTAAACACGTTTCTCCCGTTCATGGACGAGGGCTCAACACCAGCCTCAAAGCAGGTGGAATCACTCTGGGTGTATGTGGGATGTTTACCCATCACAAATATGCCAGGGCTGGCAGCATATTCCTAATGGCAATATCTTTTAGGTGGGGGTGTAGACATACCGGACCAGTCAGCATTGTGTACCCCCAGACAATCACAGCAGAGGGGAGGGGTGTGTGTGTGTGCGTGTGCGTGTGTGCGTGTGTGCGTGTGTGTGTGTGTGAGTCCCAGACTCAGACAGTGCCCAAGACAGAGGCTTATGGAAGAAGGGGGGGGGGGGGGGGGGCAAAACAAAGAAACGTGTCAGCAAACTCTCAAAGATTGATCACACAGGGGTGCCGCCGCCCCCCCCTTCAACTCAAGATCATACCAATAATGTCAACATACCAATTTTATAGTTTGGAATCAGGGCCTTCAATTTCTGGATCATTCAAAATTAGATGTTTTATTCGAGCTGTCGCATTAATACCCATGGAAACTACCTATCATTTAATATATGACCTCAATGTTCTTAAGAATTCAAAGTTCTTTGTATTCCATATAAGTATGGGATCAGACTTGTATCCGCATCGTGAGTTTACGTCCAGCATCGTTTCTTCCCCTCAGTATCTTCTGAAAAAGCTTTCCCTCGGGTCAGTTCTGTTGGTTCAATCACATTCCTGAACATCCACAGCCACTTTAGAGTCATGCAATGTTTTGGAACATTATATTTGTCGGGTTTATTCAACTAATGCGTGTCCTTCCCTGTTAATTGACAAGATCAACCTAATTTCAAACGTAGCATGATCCAAGGAAACGCCACACACGTCTACCACTTTCTGTCACATCAGCGTATTTTTCACTTTCAATTAAGCACAGGAAGTTTCCTTGAAACATCCTTAGCAAGTGTGTGTTAAGAATGCGTTGATACACATCAACGCATTCTTGTCATGTGAGAATGTGAGAATGTGTGGGAATGTGTTATTGTCTAGCGTCAAAATCAGTCCAGTCAATGTCCATCTGGGCCTGGTAGAATAGGGGGAGCAGGGGGACGGGGGAGTGTGAGACAAAGCGGAGCGAGTGTGTGATCTCGTGGGAAGCAGGCGGAGGGGAGGAGGGCGGGACTGAGGTTGAAGGGGGTCAAGAGACCAGAGTCCCATTCAGGCGGAGGGATCTTCCTTCTTCTTCTGCGTCTTCTTCTTCTGATTTCATTGGGGAATGTTTCACAGAGGACCCTGTGCATTTTTAGATAATGAAACTCTTTTGAATACTTGTGAAGTAGATGGTTTCTAAAGTGTTTTCCCTGGAAGTTCACATTTAACAGTGTTCCTTTTGAGGACAGATACTCAAATTCTCATCAAACGATCACGTTTCTACAACTTCTTCAGCTTCCACTTGCTGTTAGGGTGCATGCAACCGAATGTTTAAATGAATGGTCACATGCTGCCTCTTTGAAAGGAGCACTGTGGGAATCAGTGGCATCTAGTGGTGGAGTTGCACATTACAACCAACCTCCCCTCACAATCATGTCAGAGGACTACAGCGGCCTTTAGGTCATTTAAGGGAGCAAAGTCCCTCTCGAGCCCGTGTTTGGTCTGACCCAAAGAGATTAGGGGATGCAGAGGACCAAAATATGTTGTTACCACAAATATATTACAGTGTAACCTACCGACTCAATGAAACAACAACACAAACACCGGACATGTAATTGTAGTGAAATAATAAAATAGCATTGTAGAAATGTATTATTGTACAGCACACATGTTGCTTATGTGTACATCTTGTTTCTATAACTCAAACTTCACACATTCAGTAAGTTTATTTATTTTCAGTAACAGAGTTCATTTATTATGTAGTTATTACTCTCCACATGTGTTGGTTAAGAGAGGTATTTGATCACGATGCCCGTCCATACAGCCAGTGAGGAAAACATAAATGGTGCTCTCTATATCCAGTGTTTAGTTTATCCGCTCTCGGCTTCTGTAAAAATATGGCAGAGCAACAGGAAGAGGACCTGCTCCCTGTGTAGATATGAAGGAATAACAACGATTATTAGTTTCATACTAATAGTATATTCCATTTGTGCAAATAGATCCCCCAGAATGCTCCACAGTGTTCTTCTAACTGTGCACCAACTTTAGAAAAATAGCTATCCGAACCAATAATTTCTTTAACCAATCAAATGTGATAACTGACACGTTTAAGAGCTGTGTATGTATACAGTATGTATGTATGTATGTTTGTATGTTTGTATGTATGTATATACTGTGTATATATACACAGTATATACACAGCTCATAAACGTCATATGTGTGT
Source organism: Cyclopterus lumpus (assembly GCF_009769545.1). Lineage (NCBI taxonomy): Eukaryota > Metazoa > Chordata > Actinopteri > Perciformes > Cyclopteridae > Cyclopterus > Cyclopterus lumpus. The sequence goes on along the minus strand of NC_046966.1, from coordinate 1,828,113 downwards.
GTGCGTGTATGTATGTGTATATATACTGTATATACACACACACACAGCTCCTAAACATGTGATATATATATATATATATATATATATATATATATATATATATATATATATATATATATATATAATGTGTGTGTATGTATGTATGTATATATATATATACACACACACAGCTCCTAAACATGTCATATATATTTCAATCAGGGAGAGACCAGTTAGATAAAGAAAGGATGCATGTTTATTGTTAACAGATGATATGAAATGATGAAGTCTCAGAGTCTTTGGCACTTGGACTCTACGGGGAGATTTGCAATTGAGGGCCGATGCCCCGATCGGCAACGAGATAGATCCCCCCGTGGAGTCCAGACCTGGTGGTGAAGAGCTGATAGAATGATGAGTTGATGAAGTTGATGGATCCGTGAAGACTGGGCGGAGATGGGGAGGTGGAGGGGTGCGTGACAGCAGCATGAATGAACTGAAGGTAGAGAGACAGTCATATTTAAATGAGACAGCAGCAAGATGATTGGCTAATCATGTCGTCGTTACCGTGTGCTTATTGGATAGAGGGAATCAGCTGATCTGCGCAGCTGGTGTCATGATTGACGGCGCAGAACGATGATAGCAAGTAAACAATGAGTGAGCATGTGTGAGAAATGATTAGCAGATATATGAGGAATAAATTGCAGGCTGAGGGGTATGGTCTTCCTGTCTGAACTTGCGCTTATAGCTCCATATAATGTGTGTGTGTGTCTGTGTGTGCATGTATATATATATATACACACACAGCTCCTAAACATGTGATATATATGATGTGTGTGTGTGTGTCATCTGCATATCAGTGGGACATCTGGGAAGTGTGTCAATGAGCTACATGCAGTTTATCCAGGATCAGACTCCCTCTCTCTCTCTCTTCCCCACCTCGTACTATAAATCCTTCCCTGCTAACGCAGCAGTCTATTAAATATGAATAGAGCTGGTGACTGGCAACACGTGGTTGGTATGTGTATTCACTGTCATCGTCACTCATTGACTCGATGTAATCAAGGTGTTTCCCATCCGTCGTCAGCAGGAAGCCGGGTTAGAACAGAGGAGTCTGTAAGTCTTGTGTTGTCAGAAATAATCCCCATGACAGATTTAAGATCTTAAACTGCTCTCACTGCCTACGACAGCAGAGCGCTCGTTTTTAGAGCGAGACTCAGACTAATCTGATCAGCGTAAACGGAAATGTGATTAAGATGCGATGGTAGCCACATTCAGCTGAGCATCCTCACTGCTTGGCTGTTGGTGGGGTAGTGGTCTGGTTTCACAAGAGCTACTCCTGCTCAGTAGGGTTGAAGTCCGGAGGGCACTTTGTTGTGAGATGTTTGTCCGTGAGATGGTAAATGGACCTGTACTTTTCTACATGACATCATTCACCCATTCACACCCATTCATACACTGATGGGAGGGGCTAAGGTTCCACCTGCACATCAGGAGTAACTAACATTCACACATCGTAGGCACAGCTACAGGAGACTTTTTTTGGGGGGTTGAGTGTCTTGTTAACCGCCGATCCTCTGATTGAAGTACGACCCTGCTCACCACTGAGCAACAGTCACCCCCTGTGGCTCAGGAGGTGGTCAGATGTATCGTCGACCTCTTCAATGGCAGAGGGAAAGTCGAGCCACAGAAGAACCAGTACTTTTAAACTTCCCAACACGTTTGCTCCTGCGCAGTCTGCCCTGGGGGAATCCACTTGGCAGCTCAAGGCCGGCTTGGAAGGGCTTTCTTTCTCCCCGAAGCTGGTTGAACACTCCTTCCCTCATCCACATCAGTGCAGACTTCCACACACACACACACACCTCCTAGTGAGTCATTCCCTCGCCTGTCGTCATGTGTCACTGAGTGGGGTTAAGTGAAAGCAGCTTAGTGCACTGACAGAGCGCCTGTTAAAGCTAAACCAACAACAGGAAACAACAGATCATCATCACACTCCGTCCCTCCGCTAGTGTGAGTGCTCCAGTTTCACTGAAGGGGAAGTGGTTGTTACCTTTTCCATGACTGTAGTGGTGTGGTTATATAGTACAAATGTTCCCATACCATTCTTTCTAATTCAATTCAATTTTCAATTCAGTTTATTTTGTATAGCCCAATATCACAAATTACAAATTTGCCTCAGTGGGCTTTACAATCTGTACACATACAACATCCCTGTCCCAGGACCTCACATCGAATCAGGAAAAACTCCCCAAAAAATAACCTTTGACAGGGAAAAAAGGGAAGAAACCTTCAGGAGAGCAACAGAGGAGGATCCCTCTCCCCGGATGGACAGATGCAATAGATGTCATGTGTACAGAACGAACAGCATTTACAAAGTTACATAAACACATTACATGAATATGACAATGTATGAATGGAACTCCAATCCATGAAACAGAAGGAGGTAGAGAGGAGGGGGCGGGGCGATCAGCAGGGCCAACGCGGGAGGCCGGCTCACCAGGCATCAGACACCTTTTCTGATACCAATTCCGATAACTCAACATTCATATTGGCCAAGTATCAATAACATACCACTCCGATGAAAACACACAATTCAAATAATTAGGGAATACATTATTTGTATTTTTATTGATAAAATCATTTTAGTAGGACAGTGCTACTAACGGCTAATATTAACGAGCGCTCCTCCAGCTGGACGGATTGAGCATCGTGAGGGGAAATGGAGTGCATGAGAGCGTTTGAACCACATGTGTGTAGCACTGATCGGGCAGGATGTTCGGATCAGGTAGCGAGTGTTATTGTTCCTCAATGAGCCGACACGTGATATCAGACCCTGGTCCAGCATGGGAGGCATTTCTCCTTAATGGAAGTTGCTCAGCGGCGCATGAAGCTGAAATGGCTTGACTGCTGAGTACAAAATGACCCGTATCTTGCAGAAATCTTCTGCATCCATGGGCCCATAGAGCCCCCGCCCTCCTGCCTACCGGTTTTGTTCTGTGTCCTCAGGAGCCTCCAGGCCTAGAAGTGTAGTCTATACTGGACTAACCTGCATCTGACCCCAGCTGAACGTCAGCTGAGTAGTTTATTATCAACCGACCTCAGACTCCTTCAAATGTACTGTACAATTCTATCAACACTGCCGATGTGTCTGTGTGTGGTACGTGTGTTATTCACCCGGAGATGATGATGAGGAGGATGGGCTTTGTGACGTGGCAGGTAATCCCCAGCAAGCAGCCGCATGACGTCCCTCTCTTTGTGGATTAGCTCTCATAAACACGCAGCAGCTGTTGGGAGCAGCCCCCTGGGAAACCAGAGAGGAGAGGACTCTTTCAGTCTCTCCTCAGTGTTCACTCTGGAAAGGACATTTATAAGCTGATTTCATTGGCTGCTTTTTTATTTCTACGCAGTTGTGACCTCTTTGTGTAAAAATGACGGTCATCAGTTTTTCAAAGTAAGTGCCGGTGCTTACGTGTGCCGTCATCGCTGGAGGAAATACTCAGTACAGAACCGTTTGTGTCTTCTCTTGCAGTGTGCCCACGGTCCCAGTGAAGAACCTCAACGGATCCAGTCCTGTCCACCCCGCACTGGCCGGTGAGTCCCTCTCTCACCAGCCATGGGCCGCTGCTGGTGACGGCAGAGAGCAAGCTTATTTTCTTCTCGACTAACCACACTCATTTTTCAGGGATCACAGGTATCCTGATGAGCGCCGCAGCTCTGCCAGTGTGTCTGACCAGACCGCCAAAACTTGTGCTGCACCCTCCGCCTGTCAGCAAGAGCGACGTCAAGCCCGTGCCAGGCTTTGGCCACTGTTGCAAGAAGACCACAAAGAAACAGGCTTGCAAGGGTAGGCACTCAAATAGAGACCAAAAACAACAACATATTTATACCTCCACAAATGCTTTTTGTTTGATGGTTTCTGCCTCTATTTTAAAATGTGGTCTGTGGCGTTAACAACCTGGACTTTCCCTCTGTTCCCTCTTCTTTCGGTCTGCAGGTAAAACTCCAGAGGAGGTGGTAAAGAAGTACCTGCAGAAAGTAAAAAGTCCACCAGAGGAGGTATGAACAGTATTTATATGTATTTCTTATGGGGCAAACTCCCATGAGGCATAATCCAGAATGAGAGGTTTCCTCTTCTTTCCCAGGACTGTACCATCTGTATGGAGCCACTGGGGGGTCCATCTGGATACAAGGGTCCGGGGGTGGGGCCTATGTCTCGGGCAGAGTCAGTTGGGCGACTAGCACAGTGTGGACACCAGTACCATTTCCAATGTCTGGTGGCCATGTATAACAATGGCAACAAGGACGGCAGGTGGGTCAGGGACGGAGACCGCCGCTCTTCATTGTGTCTCCGCTGTCTTGAGCTCATCACTTTTCCCCCCTCTTCGCAGTCTTCAGTGTCCCACCTGTAAAACCATCTACGGTGTGAAGACAGGCAACCAACCGGCAGGGAAGATGGAGTACCACGTCATCCCCCACTCTCTACCGGGGCACCCCGACTGCAAAACCATACGCATCATCTACAACATACCGCCAGGCCTTCAGGTACTCAACACCAGCTACGTGCACACGGAGGTACCTTTGCTGTTCCCAGTTAGAGTACAGTGTGAATAACATATGGGCACACAGCATACTCCGTTTGGATGTTCGAGATGAGGCCTTGTTCTGACGTACGTCATGGAGGCAGTTTACGGGCAACTGGTTCAGTGGTGAGCAGGGTCATCCTTCAATCAGAGGATCGGCGGTTCGATCCCCGGCTCCGCTAGCCCATGTCGTTGTGTCCTTGGGAAAGACACTTAACCCCAAATTTCTCCCGTAGCTGTGACTACTGTGTGTGAATGTGTGTGTGAGAATATTAGCTATTCTTGGTGTGCAGGTGGAACCTTAGCCCCTCCCATCAGTGTATGAATGGGTGTGAATGGGTGAATGATGACAAGTAGTGTGAAAGGAATGGCCGGAAGACTAGAAAAGTGCAGGTCCATTTACATGAATTGGAGAATGTAAACATGAATATTAAAAAACTCTCCCTTTAAGCCGATGCCAAACAGCCTACTTCAGTTTGTTGCAGATTAGAAAGGCTATTTGTGTGTCTCTGTTTACAAAAGTCATGGATAGTATCTAAGACCTGGTACTTTGGCTAAACTTGGGCTCTGTTGAGGTTCCAAGCTAATGAGCTAACACTAAAAGGTGGAGTTCCCACCGTGCAGTCACTATCTGCAGTGACAGAGCAACATAGAAAAGGAGCTGGAGCAGTAAAGTCGGAAAAGTAAGCAGAGCTCTGGCTGTAGTGGAATCTTCATCTTCATGACCATGAAAACAGCTGGACATGCTGTGTTTGGTTTTGTAGTAACTAGCGTTGCCTACTAAGATCAACACTCTGCTTCCAGGGCCCAGAGCATCCAAACCCAGGGAAGCCCTTCACAGCCCGAGGCTTCCCCCGACACTGCTACCTCCCGGACAGCGAGAAAGGGCGCAAGGTAAACACAGTCCGGCGTCCTGTCACGGACACCCATCAGCCGGAGTACACCCATCATTAGTTCAGACCCATTCTAACGCTATAACCTTACCCTACCTGTCGTCAGGTACTGAGACTGCTCCTGATAGCGTGGGACCGCAGGTTGATCTTCTCAGTCGGGACTTCGAGCACGACTGGAGAGTCTGACACCGTCATCTGGAACGAGGTACACACACAATAACCTTACCGCAGTATTTCTCCAACAGTTTCTCAAGTGGGGCGCAGGGGGAAATGCATAATCAACTAAGTCATTAATAAATACATGGCGAAATTCCTGTACTTTCGCGTAATGTTATGCCGTTAAGAGGTTACGCTTGCACATGCGCAACGGCCAAGATTCTTGGCAACTCGCCACATCCTACCTCCGTGAGATCAGCTTTTCCATTGTTGCCCATCAAAACAAAAGCTCAACATTGAGCATGAATTGAGAGTGGCCGTATCAAGTCAGCAACCCATTTTTTAAAAGATTTGTAGTGGAGAGCCGGCTCATTGCAGCCACTAATACTCATAAAATGTGATGGCTCACATTTTGTTTGGTTTTGCATAGGTTGCACGTTATTGTTGTTTTGAAAAGATATGCAGTAAAACTCTTTATTGCCAAATATTTGAACTTGTTTTGTTTTTTTTACAGGTCGCACGTTATTGTTAATATGTTGAAAAGATATTCAGTGCACTTCTTTTTGCCCAATGTTAGTTCTTATTTGCACAGATATAAGGAGGTAATCTGGTTTACTTGAAAGTGATTGCAATTTTCTTTATTCTATTATTTGAAAAAGCAAATATGGAGGAGTCACAAAAAGTAAAAATTCAACATGGACCTTTATGTTACAACTTTGTTGGGTTGGTGGGGGGCATCAACGTGTTTCTTCCTCCAAAGCTGGCCATGAGAACCACTGCATTACACTGACAGGCTGTAGTTTGGGATCAATGCACGGCAGGTTTGTCGTCAATGAATCAAAAGGAAACATTTTCTTCCCCTCTCTTCAAGGTCCACCACAAGACAGAGTTTGGCTCCAACCTGACGGGCCACGGCTTCCCCGACCCCGGACACCTGGACAACGTCCTGGAAGAGCTCCGAGCTCAGGGCATCACAGAGGAGGACGGACTGATGGAGAAGTGACAGGACAAGCAACCAGGAGGAGGAGGAGAGACCATAAAAATAACAGGAGGAGGAGGAGAGGAGGTCCTGGACTGGAACAGACTCTCTCTGCCAGCACTTAAGGGGGACGCTTCGGCATACAGAACACATTGATTTTGTTGTGGATGTGGACTGAGTCACTGCTGGGTTCGCCTGTCAGTGCAGGTCCGTCCAAACCTTTTTCAAGCAAGCACATGAGCAGAAGTGTGAGGAAGCAGCAAAAACAATATATATATATATATATATATATATATATATATATATATATATATATATATATATATATATATATATATATATATGGCACTCATGGTTTTAGCTACTAGACAGCGAGGTACTAAATGTGAGGGTGAATCGGTACTAATATTCAGGACAAAAACAAGTTAACTTTACTGAGGGGGGGAGGAACCAGGAGAAGGATATCAGACGTCGGAGCAGTTCAATGAAAACTGGGTGTGAAAGGACAAAGAGAGACAGGCGGAGGAGCGGTGGGGGAGGGGACAGGAGGAGGGAATGGAGCAGGAAGACATAAAGATGGTGTACGTAGTATAGGAGTCAAACTAACTTGTGTGGTACTTTACAGGTGTGTGTAGTAACAACACAATGGAACCATGAGTGGTGGAGGGAAAGATGAGGGACATGTGCTTGGTTAGTTCAAACCCCCTGCTGGTTTCTGGTGGACGCTTGGTGCTGTGTCTCCCCTGTGGTGGTACTGATGAACTACACCCTTTGAGTTATCCACCTGTGTTACTTTTTTTTATCATTGTTACTATAGTCTTCATTTAACATCATTCCATACTTTACCTTCTGCTCTTGACTGGATGAGTTTTTATATGACTTGGACTCTGTATGTTTATGATGGTGTATGAAATGACAAAAGACCAAACTGAAGGCCAGGTCATTTGGGCCTACTATTGAGCCACTGTGGTACAAGTTAATCGTAGATACACAGGTACCGCTATTTACTTCTATATCTTTATTTTTGTTCCTTTTCGGCGGTTCGCGTGGTCCAGTTGCTGTAAATGCCGTGGCAGCCTGGTGAGGATGGGAATTGAGACCTGAGGACGATGAGTGTCGCCGAATGAACCGGAGGGCCAGTCTCAGTGCCAGAAAGCCCCCTCAGATTGGGCATAGGGTTGGAGGGCTGGGGAGGATGGAGATGCCAAGAGTTGGTACTGAAGCAGAGCTTGTCTTTAGAGACACGGTTTATATTTACATAAATGTAAACCTGTCAAAGACACTTGGATGTTAGTAATGAGTACTACGGCATACAGCTCCCAGTAGAGAAACACTATTAAACAGGCCTCTATTAAAGGTCACATATTGAAGTCTTGTTTTAAGTACATATTGTACATATTGAAGTCCCCTCCTTTGGAGGTCTTTTTCCTCATTTTGACTTGAAATGTCCCCAAAACACATCACTAGTGGACCTGCTCCTGATTAACTTTCAATAGTGGTTCTTGGCATCATTTTGCAACTGAACAAGAGACATTTGCGTGAAGAGCATAGTTGTAAAGCATACACCATATGTGAGCCACTGACCTCAGGAGGAGATCAGTAGCAGCAACTCGACCCCTCTTTTCTGGAGCCCTCCTGATAACGCACTGCCCAGTTTTTAATTTGGTTCAGTAGATGACCCCTTATCACTTATCACAGTGTTACAAGGGTGTGTGTGTGTGTGTGTGTGTGTGTGTGTGTGTGTGTGTGTGTGTGTGTGTTTGTGTGTGCGTGTGTGACACAGGGACTGTACTGTGTATACTACCAACATGCTCCCAGTTTAAGGGTATTATTTCAGTACTCCATGGGTGAATCACATCATCCTTTAGCTCTGATGATGATTGATGATAATACTCCCACCTTCTTTATTATTATGATATGTTTTGTTAGTAAACTGCCTTTTTTATTTTATATGTTGATGTATTAATTATTCCCTTGTTCAGATTGGTTTACAAAGACAGAATTGTTAAATATTATGTCTTTTTCTTCCTCATTGTGTACAGACAGTTGATTTGTGTCATCATTTCTCTGGAAAAGGAGTTTGACAGTAGACTAATATTTGAGTGTAACGAATTGTAAAATCAAGTCCAACCCCGTATACTGTACGCTTGCTCTTCTGAGGTTAAGAATATGTGTATGTTCCACATATCATGTGTCCTGCTGCTGTTCACCATCTGTGACCCTGAAAGGTTCCGCAGCAGACGCTTCGACGGACATGTCGACCTTTGTCTTACCGACATGCCCGTCCCTCTTTCAGCAGCTGAACGGCTCAGGTGCAAGTGGAATGATGCAAATGATTATTGTAAACATTGTTCAGTAATAAAATCACAAATCATTGCAGTTTTCTTGCTCTGTTGGTCCAAACACTGCACACCGGCTTGGGGGGAAACACTGATGTTGTCAATGTAGCAAACAGCTAGAGAGGAGTACCTCACTATTTCAGTTCCCCATCACCAGTTCTCGTCCCTTCTGAGGACAATAGCGCCCCCTAACGGTTTCTTTGGTCGAGCGCTTTCTGCGACATTGTCTCCAACCTGAGGTGATCATCGCTGTTGACATGGAGAGAGCATCAGCAGCAACAGCAACGTGTACATAGTGCGAAGTAATTGCTGTACGGAAAATTAATACTAGAACAAAATAAAGAAAACAATTAAACGTACTTGTTGTGTTTGTTCTGATTATTAGTTGTCATAGAAAGAGTTGCATGAAGGGAAATCATCTTCACGGTAAATGAAGAAAAAAAACAGGCTCGTCTTCTTTCATTGAATAGAGTAGTTCCACATTGGCCACATGTGCCCTTCGATAGCTCAGTTGGTAGAGCGGAGGACTGTAGGTGCTAAATGCTGAGATCCTTAGGTCGCTGGTTCAAATCCGGCTCGAAGGAGGTTGTTTTTTTGTTTTCTATCGTTGTTGAATGAGACTGCGGCCCAACTACAATTCTGCATCGCTCTCCAGGATTCACATCTAGTTACTTTGCCCTTTTTCCAAAATGTTCCCTCTTTTACCGACCAATCGGTGGAGAGCTTTTCCATCTTTTTTTGTCAGAACAACCAATCCGGAGGATTCTCCTTTATCCCAAGCTGCACTGCACTGTCATACGCTGTCCCCAAAAACCAGGGTATGGAGCTAAAAGCAGAGATCTTTATGTTTATGTATGACGTAAAGACGTAATGCCTTCCAGCTGTGAACCCTGAGGTTGTTGCAGAATGGAACCGTTTCAGTCTAATAGATCACTTTAGTTTGAAGTATATCTCTTTCTTGGACTCCCTATATCATTCTCCGACCAGTCCGCGGAGATTTCAACAGAACGAAACAAAAGCAAAAGTCGTCCGTGAACGTGTTGTGAAGTTTCCTAATAACACCGCAGCTGTCAGAGCGTATTATTTTTGTCAAATGTACATTTATTACTAAACAACATTCTGCTGTGTGTCCCTTATCGATCTCCTTTAGAGAAAACAACGGTGATGTGAAACACTTAAAGCATGTATTGAACAGATACTTGGAATAATTAAGGTGTGACTCAGAAGAAGTAACAGAGTCTTATGCAATAATCTCCCTCCATAAACCTTTACATAACTGCACTTCCTGCATGGTCTTCTATATCAACGGTCCTGGGAACTTACTTTTCAGAAGGAAGTCTCAGTTATGAAGTTGATCTCATAACTGTTTCCTCATCAGTCAGCCTCGTCCCACCCACAGCATAACTTCCTTATATAGTCTGACTTATTTGAACAATATATTTCCCTTACTTCATTTGGTTTAGATGTCTATAGGCTACCAAGCTTTTTTCAATGGTGACCTCATCATTTCTCCTTCATGACTTCAGCTTTATAGTAGCTAACAATCACTACACTGTTCTTTCTTTCCTTACTAACAGTATTAGGGGTCACAATGATACATTTGTGGAACATTGATTTAGCTAAGTTATACTTGGTCCAGGGTGTTAGCATGGCTAGCCATATATTAGCACCTTGCTAGAGGTGTGCAACAGCTTGACGAGAACTTCTCACCATTGGTACTTTGGTTCCTGGCTTCAATAAACTTTCATGCTCTCCAACTCTTCCAAACTACACTCTCCAAGTTCACTGTTCACTCACAAACTCTTATCAACTATGATACCAAGTAGCTTTACAACCGGGCACAAATGTGTGTTTTAGTTAGAAAATGGAGATTGCTGACATTTTGGATGAGGACGTTCTCAAAATGTCGTTATTTTGGTAAGAAACAGAAGTATATAAAGGTCAGTCGCCGGCAGACTCCCCTACGGAGTTCTGTAAACGCTAATAGCTAATCAGATCAGATTCTTCCATGAGGAGGGTTTTAGATTAAGATTAGTTTCCACGTTTTGTTCGCTGAAAAGTGGAAATCTATGCAGCCTGGACTGAAATGATACCGTCACAAACATGTTTGAAACTAAACGTGTACATGTAGAGACACTGAACACAAACTTTCCTACAGGGAGACTGGAGATGGGAAGATGGCTCAGTGTTAAACTATCACAACTGGGAATCTGTGAGTTCCACGGACATTTACCAGTGTCTCCAGCTCAACTCTCAAGGTAAGAGTAGATGACCTTTGATCTTACAATACGGCACAGAGACAGGAGCATCAGGCCTGCTTCTACCATCTTACTTGATTCTTGTCCTTTTGCTGATGTTTCTGTAGAGTCCAAAGGCTGGTCCAATCATGGCTGCAGCATGAGCTTCCCATTCATCTGTCAGGTGAAGCCCAACTGCTTGACTTCCCAGTGACGACTGACACATGATACCCAATGCTGCTGCTTGTTTTACATGGTGGAAATTATGCACTGTTCATCTCAGCGCACAAGAAACCTCATCATTCAAATAGATATACATACTGTATATCTATTTGGAGGTTGTGATTGTTGTTTGTATTATTGCTATTTCACTCTTGGCCTAAAGAGTGTAATAAACTGTATCTGTTCTTGAAAAATAAAAAAATAAAAAATAAATATTGTCTTTATTCAAAATACAGGCTTAAATAAAATGCATGTTCATATTATTATCATTATTATCAGTGGTAACAGTAGTGGTGGTGGAGGTGGTTGTTGTATACTTGTATGCTCTTTACTTATTTGGGTTACAGTGTATATTACTTTTAGCAGTAATGAAGAAATATAGTACATTACTAATAGGATTATAAATAATTGTACTATGTCAATCCAAAAGTAATAATTGTTTGGCACCATAAAACCATGCCACCAGTATGCCACCATAAAACCACTAAGTGGGTGATTAGAAAACAAAGTGTTGGTCCCTGCATGTGAATGGGCCTGAAGCTGTGCTCCATCTCACAGCAGCTCTGGGACGAGGTGACGAGTCACCGTCAAGATGACGGACATCTTAATCTTAATCGCTGCCTAAGTAACTAAGAAATGTGCTTCTTCACAACAGTGTTCACACCTTTCTGCCTTTGGATGAGGATTCTGTGTTCAACCATTTAGTAACTTTAACTTGTAATTTCTCATCAGATGTTCATGTCCACTTCTCTGCAGTGATTGGTCAGCTTTGGGGATATGACAAGGTTTGACCTTCATTCCTTCTTCACAGGACTATTTCATAACAAAGTGCAGCACTATAAATGTCTTTCAGGAGAGAAATGTGCTTTGTACTCTCCACATCTCAATATTGTTGTATTAAGTGGTCTGTACGGAGCTATAACGATATCTAAAAACTGATCATTGACAGGAATTTATCATCCTCGATTATATATTTTTTTATTCAGTTATTGAATATTATTGTTATTATGTGCTTAGTCCTGCTTAAGAGTGTATGTGCCTTTTTACTCAAAAATGTCACTTTTGTCATCAAGAACACAGCAAACCAACCATCATATCCCATGAGATGTCTTAGTGAAAAGGCCATAAAGGATGAATAGTTAGATTTTCTTACGTTAGACTTTATTTGCCTTGGCGATGGAGCTTGTTGAGCATTATTTTATTTCTATCAAATCTAGAGTTGTTACTCAGAGACCTCTCCCTCTCTGTCGAAGTAGAACAAGAGTATCTACAGGTTAGCTGCACATTCAGGTGAGACCCAACTATGCTAGGGTTCTTCAGGGTTCTTTAGGTTCCAAATTGAAGACAAATTAGCATGACATTCCTCCATTATTATACACAATATGAAGATTATATTGGAATACACTATAAATAAATACACTGAAGGTTTGCTTCAGTGTATTTGGATCACGGCCGTCGCCATGTTGGCTTTTTGCAAACAGAGAACGAAAGTTCCTATATTTGGAAAGCGGAGGAGTGACGTAGAGATGCCATATACGTCTCTGGTAGCAACCTGTCAATCACAGTGGCCCCGCTCTAAAGCATACCCTGCTTTATGGTCTGTTTGACTTTCAATGCACCATAGTTTCCTATCCGGGGAGAGGGATCCTCCTCTGTTGCTCTTCTGAAGGTTTCTTCCCTTTTTTCCCTGTCAAAGGTTATTTTTGGGGAGTTTTTCCTGATCCGATGTGAGGTCCTGGGACAGGGATGTCGTATGTGTACAGATTGTAAAGCCCTCTGAGGCAAATTTGTAATTTGTGATATTGGGCTATACAAAATAAACTGAATTGAATTGAATTGATACACTGAGCACCTATCTCCCCTTCTCTCTCTCTACTTATGGATGAATCTACATCTCTCCATTGCACCTTATTAACTCTGCTTCCTCCCCGCTTCCTTCACGTCTCATAGGGTCCATTGGACCTGGCGGTGTCAGATGCCTGGTGAGCCGGCCTCCCGCGTTGGCCCTGCTGATCCCCCCCCTGCTACAGTGTTTGTGGGGTATAATATGTATTCATCTATCTGTGCATGTACATATGTCACCCTCTACTGTTATCCTTTATTTTAGTTTCTGCTGAGAAAGTCAGTAATGCCCAACAACAAATCATGCCACTGATATCTCTATTTGGAATATCTCCAAGTGCATATATGTAGTTTTTGATGTGCCTTGTCCTGTCTTCTGTTTGTGTAATGTGAAAAAGACAATAAAAAAACATTTGTCAAAAAACAGAAAAGCGCTAAATAAGTACAAGTCCATTTCCTCATAATGTTAAGGTCTTGATAAAAGGTCATCGCTTTAGGCCATGTCCTTCCTTCCCACTAAGAGCTACACATGTGGCTGTGTCCACATCGGAAGTACTATAGTGGAATAAAGAAAGTCTAAAGTGTGTTTAGCGTTCCTGTCAGTCTCCAGTGAATTATCATTACGTTTACATCACTGCCTAAATCAAGGACACAAGACGCCGACAAGGAAACAACACCATGTTTTATTGTCTGTTTCTCAAGAGTTTACAGACATTTATGAATACACAGATGAATCATTTCATGTGATAAAGGCAGAGCCATAATTTACATTTAACTGACGGCTATCTGCTGGGAATGTTGCTGTTCCTGCTGTGGAAAAGAGCATACTGGTGCGCTGTCATAAGAATAATAATAATATTAAACTTAATTTGTGTAACACTATCTTAAAGATGTTACATGGTCCATCACAGCCAGAATACAAGTTTTTTTATAAAAGAATGTTTTGAGAAGAGATTTAAAATGTGTGATAGATTTAGCGGACCTTTTTCTCATCCAGTAAATGGTTTCAGAGTTTGAGTCCCCAAAAGCCCTTTAGCCCTTAGTCAGCAGTCAGGCTCTGGTAATGTTCAGAAGCCCACAACCAGCTGATCTAAGAGGGCACACAGGCTCAGAGGATTTTATTTCCTGGTTCAGATTCAGATATATGATAGTTAGTGAAAGGGTGTGGACTGTTGGGAAAAGCCGGGCAGACTGCTGAAGGACAAGGAGATAACAGAACGTGTGGAGGAAAATATAGGTACAATATTTATTGTGTCACAGCGCACAGCTTCCAGTAACACATTTGATCCTTTCATTTTATAGCTATGATGACTGATGATCTGCACAGATATGGTGACAGAGAGGAAATAAAAAAACAAGCTTCTAAAACAATCACGAGAAGATTTCCAATCATCATGTCATTAACTCAATTATTGTTTCATTACAGTAAAACGTGTCGTGTCTCTCTTGTCATGATTCCTTATCAAGGTTTCCTCTCTCTGAGCTGACCTCCTGAACTCTGCACTCTATGGTCTTCTCATCCGATTTCTTGAAGGAAATCTTTTTTACTTTTAGCATGTTTTGGGCACATAATGAAATCCACATGAAAGAAGACGTGCAGGCTTCAGTGCTCAGAGTGGCCGACACGCTCAGTCAGAAGCTCTACGTCTCAAACTATGATGCTCTATGTACCATCCAGCAACACGCTTATTCAGTAGGTTGGTCTCAGACATTGTGGGCCACTGCAAGTATCCACTCGGGTCTGACGAGTTGAGAGTAAAAACAGCTTGGTGCACAGTCAGACTTAGACCGGGCCTCGCTCCATGCTTTTTTTTTTTACAGTGCATTCTGCAAATTTTCCAAAGAGATTATGACCGTTTTCGCTAGGACACCCGAAAACGACCTGTCTCCTGGGCCTACTCGACAGGGTTTTAAGAGTAGCACCATATACTGTTGTATAACCAAATGCTGAAGGTTTGCAGCATACCTCCTGTTGAATATTAAAACTCAAGATTTGCCCACTGCTGGCCAGAGCAAAACATATGGAAATATATTATATTTTAATCTTGGCGTAAATATTTTTCACGGTTTCTGGTTAGGTGATTGTGGACCCATCATTCTGTTGGGGTTCAACAATGAAACATATGACACATTTTTTTAGTAATGACATAGATCTGATTGTCCATTCATTTTTCCTGACATGAATGTATGTCTTCCCTTCAGCTAAAAGTTTAGAAGAGCTACACAACGTAACTGACCATAGAGCAGTAATGGTGCAGAAATTCCAAACCAACAAAATAATAGCCAGAGAACAGTACAACGCCCTGTATAGAGTGATGCCTGTTATCTGTGCTTGAAGGCAGTAGAATTTACACTGGGTGCTACCTGATCAACAGTTCATTATCATCAATAAATCCAAGTCTGATACAGCCCCAGAGGTGTGCCCCAAGGTTCAGTACTCGGTCCCCTCCTCTTCATTATCTACCTGCTCCTCCTTAGCAGCATCATACGTTCAGTTATCAAGCTCCTCTTTTATGGGACCAGCTTCCACTTTCAGTCCAAGAGGCAGACACAGTCACCTCATTTAAGAGTAGACTTAAGACTTTCCTCTTTAATAGTGCTTATAGTTAGGGTTGAATCAGGTTTGCCCTGGTCCAGCCCCTTGATATGCTGCTATAGGCTTATAGCAGCATATATATCCCCCCCCCCCCCTCTTCTCTAGCTCGTTCTGTTTCATGGATTGTGGAGGTCTGGATTCTGGTCCATGCCTACTACTAATTATTCATACACTTCTGTCATTCAATGTGTTTATGTAACTCTGTAATGCTGAGGAGAGGGATCCTCCTCTGTTGCTCTCCTGAAGGTTTCTTCCCTTTTTCCCCCTGAAAGGATTTTTTCTATTATTTGGGAGTTTTTCCTGATCCGATGTGAGGTCCTGGGACAGGGATGTTATATGTGTACAGATTGTAAAGCCCTTTGAGGCAAATTTGTAATTTGTGATATTGGGCTATACAAAATAAACTGAATTGAATATGCCACCACGGTCTCCACTTCCACTGCTAAGCCGACGACACACAGCTTTACATATCCACCAAATCCATCTCCACCATCACCCACTATATATATATATATATATATATATATATAAAGACCTGGATACAAGCCAACTTCCTCAAATTGGATACAAGCCAACTTCCTCAAATTCACAACAGCAACACATCTTAAATCCTCCTCACCGGCCCCAATTACTCAACAAATCCTACCATAACTTCTCCCTCTCCATTGATGGCGCCACTGTTACTGTTTCTACACACCTGTAACTCTCTCCTCTGTAAGGTCAACATCTGTAACCTTGGTGTCATCTTAGATCCAACCCTTTCTGTAAGAGCCAAATTAAATTTGCAGTGGAATATTTAGTTGCATTTACATGCATTTCATCAGACGTGCGTCTAACTTGTATGCTACTAACGTGTCGTTATCATTTGTCATTGTAAGAAATGCACGTAAGTTGCAGACAGACGTCACTCTAGTCACACTTTTCTGTTAGTAGTATTTGGACATCTGGAGCAGAGTGGAGCTGATAATTTTTATGTGGATAATATTATGAAACAAATTGTGAAGTAACCGGTGGACCTTTGAGTGCGTCGAGACAAACGGTGATACTTTCAGGAAGAAGGGAAGTTGTTTTCACCAACATTTGGGAAGAAAATGTCATTAATAAAACACTTTTAACTTTCACCTACGAGTGGTGTCGGTCTGAGCTATGAATAGGACCAGAAACACGTGTCAACTTCAGATTTACGCTGTGCTACGAGTTTCGGACGCTACACTCTCCTTTTAAACGCCACGTCAATCTTATACCAAAAACCGTGATGATAGTTTTATTTTGTGTGTCGTTTTTCTTGTTTATATTGTTGTTGCTTCTATTGTTTATTTTTGCTATGTAAAGGGCCTTGAGTACCTTTTAAAGCGCTATACAAATCAAATGTATTATTATTATTATTATTAAATTGACTAGTCGGGTTAGGGCAGCCCGCTGGTCAGGGATAGAACATGAGATAATGAAATCCTTCACACAGCCAGTGGGAGAGAGCTGTGTGAAGCTTTGTATCTATTTGATTGGTCAGGAAGTGGTTAAGGTCACGCTTTGCACAGAGATCTACTGCCAGCTGATTCAGAGGACAGACTGGATGGACATCTCCAGCATGTTAAACACAATGCAGCATTAATATCCTGCTGAATAAAAGATCATGCACATTCTTATTTCAGTTTTGCAGCCTTTACTGACAGCAGCTGAGCTCGTTACAAGTGTTGCAGCATAAAGATTCTTCCAGACAGCTGCAGCTCCACCTAGAGCATCTTCCAGCAGCCTGCACTGCTGCAACCTGTCATATTGCCATGTCATGACCTCAGTGGAACAGCAGGAACCAGAGACACACTCGTAAATATTACCTTTCAGATAACAGGCAAATCCACAGCTGTGTCGTAATGGCTGATACATTAAATTTGGCTTTTAGTTTGCATTCTGATTACTGTGATGCTGAACTACGTGGAGCAGAAAGAGCTCTTTATCGTCCCACTCGTCTGAACTCAAGGTAGGATAAGATGTTTGGTCTCAGTGTTTAGCCAATTTAAGTCAAACGTATTGTAGCTGTATCACCATTTTATATCATGATAGAGGAAATGTTTCAGCTCTGGTAAGTTTATTCATTAAGCCATCTCCATCTAAGCTCTCTTTAATATTATTATTTATTCAGAAGTTTTTCTTCTCCTCCTTTCCCGTAACCAGGCCAGAATCCAGTCCTATTGGATAATCAGGTTTTTCAAACAGCAGGACACAAGGGCCGACTTTCGGCTGAGCATGGAGGCTGAGCTGGCACTGCTGCTGGGCCAGAGACATGGATGGGGTGCCACAATCAAGACCCTGGTGCTTTAGTTCTGGTAAGTGGCCATCGTACAGGGTGGTCTCCAGATTCATTGGGATGACTTGATCCACTGTCCACCACATTGTCCACAGAGTCACCGAGGAGGTGGTGGCCGTTCCTGAGTAGAGGACTTGGGTGTGAAAGACATCTTTGTCATGGAAGTTGTGTTGCTGAGGAACCAAAAAAGCTGAGTGTTGAACGTGACGTTTGTATGAACAGTTCTCCATTCAGTTCTTAACAGGCTTGTTTGAATGGTCACTGCATCATAACAAAGGAAATACAAGGAATTTATTTGAGCTTTCTTAGAAAATTCCTATTTTGTATTAATGTGCAAGAACAGAAACACAAACAGAATTTCAAACGTTTTTTTAAATTCTTTACAACAAAACAAAGCAACAATGCAAATCAAGTCGGAAATCCCCCAAAAATGCAACACAATACTTTGAGAAAGGTTATTTACATTGGACAATTATTTTTAATTACATTCTGCCCGGTGATTTGGTTCGAAAGATGATACACATCTTTTACTTATTACTTGAACTGTGTTCATTTGTCTTATTTGCCTTATTGTCCAATGTTATGCACCACCCGCCAAGACAAATTCCTTGTATGTCCAACGTACCTGGCAATAAATGGTTCTGATTCTGATTACTTCCTGCATTTGATGTTGATCACTCAGTAGGTGAACATCATCCAAGCAGCAGCTGTACTATGTGCTGTGATACAATAAATAGGACCTCTTAAAGCCTATAATGTCAATTCCCTGCAGAATAATATAAAAGGCCAACGTTTCTGTATTTGATTGGACCTGCTGCATATTCTGTCCATAGCAAGGTGCTTTCTGTATTTGTGTGTGTTCTTTTAAAAGAAGGCACTTCCACATCTTCCAAAGCATGCACAGTATGTCACATATACAAACTGTAACTATTTTACATATCATTATGTAACCACTCATTATAGTTCATCATTAAACAATTGTCACCTTTCTTGTATTACCGCTGCACAAGCATTCTATTGACAGATTGTACTGGCAGCCATGTGGCGCTCTCCGTCTGATGGCATTCACAGCAAAACCGTTTCAAGTCCTTATTCCTCACGGCGTGCTGGCTTTGTAACATTCAAGTGCTTCTTTAATGCAACAGTATAATTATATTGACACTTAACTTTTCTTACATTAACTCCATAACTGTGCCTGCACAGGTGAGGAGAAGGGGGGTGGTGGTCTGTCATTAAACATAAAAAAATGTTTAATGAGTCTGTCATTTCATACTCAGATTTAAAACTTAAAGAAAATGTTTAAATGAGTTGTTTTTTTCAAACTCAATAAAGAAATACATGACCCCCAAAATGACAATTAGTTTTTCTTGTGTGCCTCCACATGCATCTACACTAAAACCTTACAGTTTAAAACAGGCCATGATGCATGTGACTAGATACGTGACACTTTAATTATACTTCACCAGTTGTGTGTCATTTTTCATATTCACTTCAATTCATCAAGACTTTTCTCCGTCGTTTGATTCTGTGTTCACCGTGAGAGGGAAAACAAGGTTTCTTCAAGAATCCAAGGTAAGTTATTAATATGAAGATGGTCATAATAGGGTTTAAGTATTCCTTTAAGTCACAATGTGAATAAATATATAAATAGTTATAGTATGCATATTTAGGATATTTATACTTTTCACCACAGACTGTTTCAATAGATACAGAAAATATATGACAAAGAATACTCTTTAGGATGTCTAACTGTTCTTCGATATTCAGTCCAAAATGGTGGAGGCGTAGCTTTGCTGCTGCGCGCTGATGTTGCAATGAAACAATTAGCTTTTTATTTATGAATATCATCTCTTTGATGCTAGTTCGGTATAACCGGGTGCCGCAGTGTGTTTGATTTCTGGGCACCTGGTAATATAGCTTCAAGAAGTCGAGAGCAAGACCTGCAGTATGCAATGAAATCCATGTTCACGATGATACATTATGCCCAGGTGACTTTTACCATTGGGATGCAAGACGTTGTGTATATCAAAATAAATAACAAAACAAATAAATTTGGGGTGGCACACAGCAGAGTATAATACAAACAAACAAACCAAATCAGACAAAATCATGCAGGTTGACCAGAGAGGTTTTCTAAAGGGCCGCTTTGTCCATTCCTCGGAGTAACTGTGTACAATATAATAATGTGTCTGTGAAGATTGTGGAACCAAAGAAGAGATCGTAAAGTAAAGTATAACAGGAAAGTGGAAAGTTGATGGAGGTTCTGCCAAATTCAAAGCTCGCTCATTACAACTGTTACAGGAGCGCAGACCGAGAAGGGGTGGGACTTAAGGAGTGATAATTACAGGATGATTGTCACTTGGAGAAGTCTCAGCAAAGTGGCTTAGTGGTCGTAGGTTACTATCTAGCTAACGTGTGCAACAGCAGCTAGGCTAAGCTACTGTTCTTACTGGATCAAGTAAGGTGGTAGAAACAAAATCCCTGAGTGTATAGAATTGAGCAAAAGTGTGTATATGTGTCAATATTTATGAATTCAACTTTCCATTCATGTATTTCTTACATAGTCTCATTTTAATCATCTAGTTATCTTGAGATAAAACATTTTTGTAGTGACCATATTTGTCTAATTTCTTTAGGATTACAAATAATATTTTGTTATTTACAGCTAATTAATCTTGAAGGGCAGATTCACCATTTTTCAAGTCTGCCTCAAAATCATGATCGTGAGTTGGCCATATGAACACTGACTGCTGTACTCATTCCTCGTGTTCATACTGGCCATGGACCGTAATGCCCTTTAATGCACGTCCACAGCCCTCTGTAGTATTGAACCGTGTATCTGAAGCTAACATGATGTTTCAACAGTCCAAATCATGTGAATATTGTCCAAAGTTGCAATGTGTTTAGTAATTGATTCCCTATTTGTGTTACTCTCCCTCTACTGCAGCCCAACAGGGAAAAAGTTCAGGAAAACATAAATTGGGAATTTGAAAACAAGTGTGCAATTATCCACTTGATTTCCCTCAGACTGCTGAAGCCTCTTAAAACTAAATAAACGGTTTTGTTCAGAGCAAGAAATGTGGATGTTGTGCCCCATAACTTCCATGGAAAAAGTATCAACATGAAGATTGATCACAGCAAGCAAAAACATATTCAGTGTCCATATCTGCAGAGGACTGTTGTGTGAAGACAGACTTTAATCAATTGTGAAGCTATCCTTTAAGTAGACATTAAAAACACGTCTAAATTATCATGTCAAGATGACAGATAGTGTTTATAACTGTAACATACAGTATGCGTATGCCTGCTTCTATATTATTAATGTTTATTAAAGGGGAACACCACCTAAATAAAGAATTCCAAAAGTAATTTCCATGGTTTAGGAAAGTTCAACCACCATCAATCACTATTAATAAGCTACTCCCCCTCAAATCCAGAAACCGGAGAAGTAAGATGCTGCTCCAGAGGCAATTAAGTGGAGAAAATTGGTATATATTTATAAACAATGATGCACACATTTAAGTTTTAGCACACTCACTTTTGGATTTGGGAGAGAGTTGCTCATGTTTGCTAATATCTGTCTTAGAAAATAACATGTATGAATTTTGAAAATGGGTGTAGTTCCCCCTTAACGCAAGCAAGTTTCAAGCATGTTCAATAATCCAAAACGTCTTGAAACACTCTAACATAGCTAGTGTGTGTGATGAGAAGTGAACAGCATAAAACATGCAGAAACAGGATGTCTTCCTTGCACATGTTCTGATGTTCTTTTATCACTTAATACTAAGGTCAAGGGTAAGGGGACTGGAAACTTTCCCAGCATGCAATTCCCCGGTCAATCACACTTAGTGTGCACCACTGACCCACCTTTACTTGTCATGTGTGAATGATCTCCTGGTGGCATCTAGTGAAGAGTGAAAAAGCATTTTGTAAATGAGAAGCCTGACGTTAGGGTTACTGATGTAACTTCCTGTTCCATCGTAAACTTTGCCCAAATGTGGTACTATATATGATCTTTGTGTTTTGTTCAAAAAAGCAGACATATTCAGCATATTCAGAATCAAAATCAAAATCAAAAGCAAAATCAAAAAATTTGATTTTGATAGTTGATAGTTGATAGTTGATTGATTTTGATAGTTTTCAACCCAGAGAGAGGTTACATCCTCAGAATAGATAACTACTGAACGGTGTCATATGAATCCATCATTTCACTGCTTTCAATAATCTTAAACACTAGGCCCATTTGGAGAGTATCCATTAGCATGCCCTTTGGCTTGGCTTTTAGCAGTCCCACTATCTGATTGGGTGAGAGGAGCATTCTCTTTCTCTGGTTGACTGGCAGCCAACCTATCACACTCAGCCTTTGCCCTGATCAGGTTTCTACGGTGATAGAACAGATAGCCCGGCAACAGGAAGCCAGCCAGTGAGAAGATGAGAAGGCACAAATTTATCTGTTGTGAGGAAAGATGTGTCAGTGCATGTTATACAACCTGTTGTATGTGTACACAACCTGATTGTTTGTTTGTGTGTGTGTGTGTGTGTGTGTGTGCTCCCTACCCAGTAAGGATCTCCTCTCAGGTGTCCCAACATCAGTATGAACAGTGGCTGTTGAAGCAAGGCGAAAGCAGCACTGATCATTGACTGCATGCCGGTCAGTGTTCCAAAGTGGTTGGATGGATACCTACAGTGAGGTGGGAGATAGAAATGATTCACAATCATCAGATTAAAACCAAAGAGAAACATGTCTTAATTCCCAGTTAACACCTAGCAAAGCTGGAGGATCAAGTACCAATTCCACAGAGTGGTGGAATGTACCTAAGTACATTTACTCAACTACTGTATTTAAACAAACAGTTGAGGTACTTGTACTTTAGTTGAGTATTTCCAATTTGCTACGTCAAACTTCTACTCTACTCCACCTCAGGGAGAGGGGAATACTGTACGTTTCACTCCATTACATTTAGAGTTGGTGTGAATGCTGGAGAGCGTTTACTCGAGAAGCCGCAATGTCAATTAAAGTGTGGGAAAGCAACAGGATGCATACCCAAAAAAGCCCCAAGCTATTTTCTAGGTGCTCGAAATATCATACCCAAACTAAAAAGGGTGTAGCTCTGCAACCACAAAGGCTATTTGAATAATGTTGGTGTTATAATAAAGGCAACACGTGGGCTTCTGTTCAGATGTGTACATATTAGTATATATGTCACTGGTTAAGAGTAAATAAAGATGAAAGACAGTAAAAGTTGAATTTCCAGGTTCGCCTAGAAGCACTTTCAGGATGATTATCTCTTTGAAAAATGCACAGAAACAGCGAAGCACATCAGAAATCATAGCCCAATATGTGACCAGTCTCTCTGCAAAGTTTGACTTTGAAAAAGTAAAGCGGAACAAAGTTAGAGAGGTTTTAGTACAGATAAATTAGGCAAAATGGGCATTTGGGCAATTTGAATTTTCTCATGTACTAAGATAGATAATAAGATACTAAGATACTAAGTGTGATCACCATGAACAATGTGAATTATCTTCTACAGAATAAATTTGAAAGTCTGTCTTTTGTAAAAAAAAAAAAAAACAACCTTGGTGCCCACTAACCACGGAATATGACATCTCTGGCATCTTTCTGAGAGGACTACCACATGTGGAAGCAGCAGGAAAACGGGGTACAATTTGGCAAAAGTAGCTGCCCAAACCGACAGCACGTTAGGCAGTTTGACAGGAAGTCAAATTGTGTTTGCATTTGTCCAAAGTTGTGTTCCATCATGCCATTTTTAATATAAGATGCCAGTGGTGTTACTCACACAGCAGCGTAGAGTCCTCCACAGCAGGAATGGATGAATCCTCTCACTATGGTATGCAGAACAAACGACACCAACTAATAGAGGAGGAAAGGCAAAGAACAGATTCATAAATGATCTTCAAAAGTGTCACTTTGTGTTTGTAAATTCATAGGCGTTGATTCTGTATTAGTATAATATGTCAAATAGGTTGTATTTCTGAACAGTATTTTTCTAACCTGTAAAGGCAGGTTGTCAATCATGGAAATTATTCCGAAGGTGACCAATAGGATGTTGGTGAAGATGAAAGCCCTCATGGCATTGGTCAGTTTCTGGATCTTTCTGTCTCTCTTTGAGGGATCTGATTGGCTGAAGGGGAAAAACATCAAAAGAGTATGAAGCTGTTTCTTTGGTCTTTTACAGTGTGGGCAAGGGAAGGATCACTTGAGGGCCAGTTTGGGCAGCAAATCAAAACTATTTAATTATGCAAACATTTGAGACAAACCCTCTAAGACTAATGTATAACAAAAAACATATGTGTTGCTGACTGTTGTACAGCAATGTATACATGTAGCAACAGGATGTCTAAACCTAAAGAGAAGCCACTGGACCCTCTGCATACTTCTTCTCTGTTTGTGTGTTGGCATTCTCCTCTTCGCACTCCATCAACCTCCAGTCCATGATGTAGCCAATCAACGGACAAGTCAGTAGACACAGCAGCTGCATCGTACCGAAGATGGATGAGTAGAAACCAACTGAGGAGGACACGTCGAGGTAGAGGGAAGTCCAGAGAGAAGGAAATAGGAGACAGATTGAAGCCACGCCACTCAGTATTGTATTATTTTAGAAATGCGGAGGCCGTAACACACTAATGTTTTAAGATTTATTTTCCCATTACGAAGGTCTAAATGATGTTTCAACAGGAATACTGGATTCTTGTAGAAAAGCTCTGGGTAAAAAATACTGGCATCAGTCTAACATAAGGCCCAAGGACACAGAGGGCATGATGCTTATAGTCCACCTGATGAATACAATATCATAACAATAATAAGTAACACTTTATTATAATGCCTACAACTACTATTGCCATGTTTTTAAATAATAATGCATTGTCAAAGGCCTGATATTTATACATTTCTGAGAATAGGGACCTGGACATAAAAAAAACACGTCAAGTAAAGACAAAATATGAATAGAAACATCAGACCCAACATTGCAGGCACTCCACTGAGCCTCTATACTCTTACCTTGTTCCTCCATCTCCTTCTGAAGCTCCTCTGAGGCTGAAACAACAACAGCGTCTGGTCAGCATTCACCTCAGCTGGTTTGACTCAGGCTGCGCTCAATCACTGTTCATACTCATACCTACGAATTGTAAATCACTGTATTTTGTATATAATCTATGTCATAGTGAGCCAGGGCGTTGAGGGCTGCCGCTAAAGAAGTTAGGTGATGTGGAATAAAGATGTTGGAGGTTAGATGTGATTAAGTCAGTGTAAAAGGATTCCTAGCATGTTCTTAATTGTTGACAAGGGAACCAGAGATCCATGTTCTTGCGATTGTTTTGTTCAATGATAACAAAGTAGTATTCTTAAAAGATGTCCATGGAGGTTATCATTCTTACGGTTGGGGTTGCCGTGGGTGACCAGGAACTCCAGCATCTTGTTCATGGCACCCATGAAGAAGATCAGCCTCAGCTGGGTCATTGCCATGGTGATGAGACTCCACAGGAAGATAGGAGAGCACACAGAATGACAGAGTGGCACTGCGCCTGAAGAAGGAGAGAGATAACGTGTATAGAGGACTACTAATGGAGTTCAGTTCCATGGACAATTCCCAGAAGGCACTGTTCCTCTTTTAATTCTCATGGCACTTACATACCTAACCCTGAAGTTGGAGTTACATTATTAACATGCTTAACTTCAGAGGTTAATGAGATGGCTGATAGTTGATCAGTGTCCACATTCACTGAATTCACTAGCATGATGTCATCAGAATACGACCCGGTGGCACCGATAACAAGCTTGAAGAATAATTATGAAAAAAGCCAATCTTCTCTATTCTGTTACATCCATTTTTACCATTATTTTTAAACAATCTGTCTATCTGAATCCCCAAACGCTATAGAAGTTCAATACTAAATCACTGGAGTCTTCTTTCTATTTGCATAATTAAAGCAACCACACTTGGTCTTTTCTCTTATTTTGACAAGCCACAGAATGACTGACTGACTGACTGCATGAGTACGAAAACAGAGAGTCTGGTGTCATAAACCGCAATGATCTAAAAGTTGTTTCACACATATCCATGTTACATATATATAGTCAATGAGAATGTTCCATACCCTGGGTTGTGCGTTGAGAGTCTGTCTGCTCAGGTTCTAGCAGCTTAGGTCCCATCATGTCTTCCATGATAGTCATATGGGTGACATACCTGTCACCAGTCACCTTGTCCTCGGTCACAACTCCACTGATCTTCACCTTTTTACTGTTGAGAAAAGAGAAGTAGATTGAGGCTACATCCACAATAATATGATTTTGTTTAAAACCGGGGTCAGCTGTGTGATTACTTGTGGCCTCTACTGACCAGGGGCCAGTTAAGAGAAGTGAGTTTGGAGTCAACAGTCAGTCAATGGCAGTATCAAAAAGGCAAAACAGGTCCCAGATACCCCAAGTAATATGCAGTTTGGTGCAGCAGTGTTCAAGATAATCTGTGGACGGACGAAGCTCACACTCACGCACACACAACGGATCTCACTATCTCCTGGTGAAGATAATAATAATCCTGTGTTGATTATTAGATGCTAAATAGATTGCCATACCAATTTGCATGGCAATCTATCGAGTAGTATAATAGTATATGAATGGGTCGCCTCACAGCAAGAGGGGCCTGGGTTCGGATCCTGGTCTGGACATTCCTTCTGTGTGGAGTTTGCATGTTCTCCCCGTGTCAGTGTGGGTTCCCTCCGGGTTCTCCGGCTTCCTCCCCCAGTCCAAAGACATCGGCTCAGGTTAATTGGACTCTAAATTTCCTGTAGGTGTGAATGTGAGTGTGAATGGTGGTCTGTCTCTATATGTGCCCTGCCGCCCAATGTCAGCTGGGATCGGCTCCAGTGACCCGCGACACTAAATAGGATATGCAGTTTGGAAAATGTAATGGATTGGAATGGACATGATCACATATTAAGCTGTTTGCTACGCTTCCCCCAAGTGGACACAAATAATAATTATAATGCAGGTTAAAAATCAAAACCAATGTATCATGCATTACATTTACAGAATGTTCATTAGGCACAGAAGCAGTTTTGAGATAGGGCTTTGACTTATAATTTACAAACAGGCGTCTCTCAACTTAAGCTGGATGGCAGGCTTACTCAACAACAAGCAAGTGTGGGGCTTGTTTAGTCAGGAAGTCCTCAATCTGAGTCCCTTGTCTTGGAATTGAATGTGTCCTCCCATAAAGAACCAGAAAAGTTTTGGAGCGGCACGATGAAAGTCGTTACTGGATTTTCCGGTGAAGATTTGTGATCGTGTGTGTTTTCACAAGTCCAATAATGTTACGACAGGGTGCACTGACGTGTATCTGATGTCTTCAGGTGCCGGGAAGGATTCAGCAGGCCAGTTGAGGAAGCAGTTGATGAAGACTGTGCAGGCCATGCCGGACCAAACCCACATGATGACGCGGAACGACACGCCAAGGTCGTAAATCAGCTGCAGCGGTAAGAGGAGGGTTTGAGAGGAAGACAGGTAAAGAGAGAGACAGAAAGAAGAGGAAGGAGAAACAAGGAACATATGTTAAAGTCAAGATGAAATAAAAAAGGATGTTTTTAACCTGTTTAGATCACATCCCCGTTCATATTGTGCATGCAGAGCAACAATATGTGCTCAACAAATTTCCAAAATTCCTCCGTATTTTAGATCCTTTCTTCCTGCAAAAGAAAAAAGTCGAGTGCGTATGTAAGCTAGTACCAACCAATTTCAACCAATCACATAACATCCATCCATCAATCTGTAACGTTTAGTGTCAAAGGTCGTGTCCTCTGTAGCTCTGTATCACGCGACATTCTACATTGTATTTGATTTGATCTTCAAAGGGGGCGCTCAAATCAAATACAAGGATTTGATAAAAATCCTTGTGTAATTGTACTGAGCTTAAATACATCACTGGGGAATGAGTACAGTCCAGATAAAATGATGAATGATGGAATCACACTGTGATCCCTTCTTCTCTCTTCTATCTCCTCGTGTGCATGTTTTTCTTTCTAATCTATTCCTCATTTGCTGGATCTCGTCTTTTTCATTCTTCCTTCCATCCTCTCTCTTTCCCCATCTTTTGTCTCTCTCTTGGTTCTGCTTTTCTTCTTGTAACTCTTCTTGTACTCTTCATATGATTCACTGTAGAACAATGTAAAAGGCTCGGTTGGCGACTGAATATTGTTTGGAAAACTGGACGAGCAAGTTCACAACAACAATTCTAAATAAGTATTTTTTTGGAATGATTATGTTGGATAAAAAGGATGTGTGTGTGTGTGTGTGTGAGTGTGTGTTTGTGTGTGCGTGTGTGTGTGTGTGTGTGTACCTTGACACCAGGGAAGGTGACGGCTGAAGAAGCATAGGAGCCGATCATCAGGGAGAGGATGGTTGATCGTACATTCCCAAACATGTTAGGCAGCTAGGTGACAGGGAGAGAAATGAAGAGAAAGGAGACATCCTTACCACTCAGCACTAAATGTGATCAAATAAGCTGCTGCTAAATCTATTAATCATCTACTGTATGACCTTTGACCTCTTTCAGACATTTAAACTCAAAATACAATGTAAAATCGACTAAAGTAAATGAACATAAATCACCGTTATGAGTAAACTACTGTACATTCAAGTGCAAAGAAAACCCACTAGGTGGGGCTACTGTATTCCTACACAAGCTTTTCATGAAGGGGGGACATTGAGCTGTAACACACACACGCATGCACACGCACGCACACGCACACACGCACACGCACACACAGAACCAACATGGCAAATCAGCAACATGTGCAGTCAGAATTTACAGCTCAAACTCTAAAAGTATATGCTCTTACTGCCAATAACCCTCCCCCCACACACAACCAATGGAATATCATTAATGATGTATATAGTCACTATTTGATATGAAACCTACGATAGCAGCAGAGAGTCCCTGTGAAAACCGTGCAAACAGACACACGCGCACACACACACACACACACACACACACACACACACACACCTGCCTCTACATGTAACTATGCATGTTCTAGGTCAGGTGTGGCGACATTGGCAACGCCACATTTAGTCGATGGTGAAGGTGTAATGTCAGCGGTCGGTGAGATGGCGGAGGTCTCGTCAGGTGCTAGTTAGGCTTTCGAGGAACTGGTGTGCATGATTTTGGATATGCCCCCCATACACACTCATCCTTTTGTCACAAAACCTGGCGTGTTTGTGTGTGTGCATGTGAAAATTCTCTGGCCATGCAGATGGTAAGTTTGAGTGTGTGTGTGTGTGTGTGTCTACAGACTTTCACTCTAACTATAGACACACTGGAGTGCCACCAATCACACAGCTGTTCACACTTTAGGCCTTCATGTTTCGTTAAAACGTATTGCTCAATTCAGGTGTTATTCATTGAAAAGCCCCATTGGCTTCTTGTGGAGGGAATTAGGGCGACGATTACTTCCTATTGGCCCACAGAATGACGTCATCCCTGCATGACTTTATGGCGTACTTGGCATTAATCCAGAGTATTTATTTCCCTTGTGGCAATATGTTGATGGGAATCCAGCATAACCTCCTCTAGGTGTACCAGTAGACAACTGAGGTCATGTCAAAAACACAAACACATTCTCTGATATTCATTCTGCTGCTTCATTGCAATGCGGGGCACTGGGCCCAAACACAGGGCTGTTCCACCTCTGTAAACACTGGACTGATATCATTCTGTGGGCTGCAGGCAAAACTAAAACATGGTCAGATCACGGTTAATTGTATACTCTGCTCGTGTGTTGTTGCCCTCTGTGTTATCTCAAACTCTCTAATCTAACTTATTCTACATTCATTGAATACAAGCTTACTGACTTTTCACGATTTGTTTTGAATCTGTTTTTTTATTACAGGAACACAAAGTGGTTTGGTGTATGGGCACATATTACTAAATGAAATCTTTGAACACAAATTGCTCTAATACATCTGTATAACATTGGCATAAGTGTGATTTTGACAGTACTGGTCCTAGCTGCTAACCGATTGTTCAAAAGAATCCTGCTTTAATAAGGAAATAAGAAACTTAACAATGAGCCATGATTTGTATTATCTGAGGATCATGTACTTTCAGCTGATGGTGCAGATGTATTTATGTGATTCTTCTCCACTCGTAAGGCAACAGATGAACTCTGGTCAGCTGGCTTTCTTCCTTTCCTATTAGTGTGTTGCTGCCCAGTCTGTCGGTCTACCTATTTCATTAGCTCATATTAGAAATAACATATCTGATCTATCCTGTCAGTAATGCAGGCTGATTGATTGTCACATAGTCATTGTGGAATTGATTTCCTGATGAGGGTTTTTTCTATTATGTGGGAGTTTTTCCTGATCCGATGACTATGATCCGATGACTATGATGTGAGGTCCTGGGACAGGACCTCACATCATACATACAGTGATTTCTGTATGTGTACAGATTGTACACTGAGGCAAATTCATAATTTGTGATATTGGGCTATACAAAATAAACTAAATTGAATTGAATTAGTGCTTTTATAGGAGTATTAGTAACAGCATGTACTCTTTTGCCTTCAAGTGGTTTCCATCAAGTCCAGAGCTCTTTAACTTTATCTAGGAAGTATGCAAGCACAATAAACAGAAATTACATGGCTTGCCTCTCTAATAAACACAACTTCAACAATGTAGAACAATGCCAGACCCACATTATTTAATGTTTTGCTTTAGTCGTGCAAATGCCTTAAGGAGTTTGCAATTAATCACATTGTCAAAAGACAATGGGCAAAGTCACCTGTTGGGGACGTATAGCAATTGCTATAACATTTTAAAAACTTTGGAAACAGTTTTAGTGGTGGTAATAAAAGTAGTATCAATAGAATTGATGTTGTATGTAGATGTCGCTGGCCAAATATCACCTGCTTGTCTCTCCGTCTGTCTACAGTCCTTAAGCTCAACTACAGTCATAACTCTCTGCTCAGTAATGTTTCCATGTTGTTGCCCTCCCCCTTTTCCATTCTCCCCCTGTCTTTCCATTCACTTTTCCATCTGCTCTTGCCAACAATTCCCTCTTTTCTCTTTCATTACTGTGCACTGCTGTAATGCACACGTAATAGTATGTGAAACATGTATCACCATGAAGCTCTCAGTGCTCTGTTCCCCAATACCCATTGTTAATTCCAGAGGTGGATCACACTGATGGGCCATATCCATGTTTTACTGGACAGCAGCAGGTAGCGATGGCTTTGACAGCACACAGCCAGACATGTAAGTGACCCAGGAAGTAGAGGTGCAATGGAAGTTAAACTAACCCAGCTAGGACCTAAGGCTATTCCTCTACCCAGTCTACTCCTGGCTGATGTCCAGTTGCAGGAACATGCAGGCAAATCCAGCAACAGAAGGTCGGTGACTGTTGTGCCAACAGAGACCTGGCTCCATTGAGGCATCCCAGATCAAGTATCACCAGACATATGGAGCACAGGTAAATGGTAAATTGACTGTACTTGTATACATCTTTTCTAGTCTTCCATCCACTCAAAGCTCTTTAACACTACATGACATCATTCACCCATTAACACATATGTATACACTAATGGGAGGAGCTACCATGCAAAGTTCCACCTGACCCTCAGGACTAACTAACATTCATAAATTCATACACCATTCACACACCGTAGGCGGAGCTACAGGAACAATTTGGTGTCTTGCCTAACGACACATCGGCTCGGCACGACACAGAGCCGCAGATCAAACCACCGATCCTCTGATTGAAGGACGATCCTGCTCTACCACTAAGCCACAGCTCCCTGGTGTTCAAACATAGTCAATGTTCATGGACAATGTCTACAGGAAAGTGAATGGACCTGTACTTGTAAAGCGCTTTTCTAGTCTTCCGACCACTCAAAGTGCTTTAACACTACATGACATCATTCACCCATTCACACCCATTCATACACTTATGGGAGGAGCTAAGATTCCACCTTCCCATCAGGAGTAACTAACATTCACACACATTCATACACAGTAGAACAGCTACTGGAGACATTTGAGGTGAAGTGTGTTGCCCAAGGACACATCGACATGGGCTAGCGGAGCCGGGGATTGATTCTCTGATTGAAGGACGACCCTGCACACCACCGAGCCACAGTCACCACCTAGAAACCTCGATGTCAGTGCCACGATGAAAGCGGTGTGGAACACCTCTGTGTTTGCGTTATATACACTTTGCAGCGTTAGCGGCTCTGGTCTTCATTTTCCTGGGAGACTGCAACATGGTGGAAGAGCCATTACATTTTACAATTAATATTTACCTTACAATGAGAAGTTAAAGGACACTTTTTAATGACACTGCTGGCTCTGGTCAGTCAGTTCATTATAGTAAAAACTGCCTCGCAAAGTTCACAGGGAATGTGTTTGCAGCTAGTTAGGTTAGCTGGGCATGCTCAAGTAGAGCTTATCATCAAGATAATACAGACACAAACACACACTAGACCAGAAATGGCAGCAGTGACGCCAGAATGACCATGTCAAGTCCAGGACATGGTCAAGGTCAGAGAGGGGGAGAAAGAGAGAGAGTTGAAAGGGGGAGTTGGCAATCGGAGGGTGTGTTTGTTTCGCCCATGCTTTGGATTGGCTGAGAGGCCGCATCAGAATTTGTGAAAGTGGAACAGCATGTGCTGCTTGGCAAATGCACGCACACAGTCACGCACACACACACACAGATGAACATGTGTTTATAACCCAGGTACGCACAAAGCAGTCCAAACTACATGTGCGCTCTTTAGAAAATGACTATTGGACTTTATGCTTGTAGATATATGTACTGGACTTTCTACTTCATGACTTCCACACTGGATTGCTTCTGCTGCACTGACACTGTACACAGACTACACATCACATCAGATGGCCTCATTAGTTTGAAAATGAGATGCTAATTATCTTTAATTTCCTCAGCCTCAATTATAAAGGTAATGTAGGCAGTCATCATCAATTCCAAAATAGGAAAACTCAAAGAAGCAGTACACATTGTTAATGCTCCGTTCTTTTACTTATATTTTTCCACCTAATAAAGTTGTTATGGTGAGCATGTCAGCAAACAGTTGTCTATCTACACAGCAACATCACAGCAACAGCAACATCAACATTCAACTGGAGTTGAGTTGGTGTCCACCAGATGAAATAAAGTCTATTATTCACTCTCTTTTAGCTCAGTTGTGTCTCCACTACTAAGACAAATATATATCTGTCTCTTTAGATGCTGAATGCTCCGCTATGATCACCAGGTAGCCGCTAACATTGCTGCTGTTTGGTGTTCGGCAGGTAGTGTAGAGTGGATGAACTGAAATCAGTGGGAATTAAGTTCATGAGATGGAACCTCTTTAGGTTACAAAACCAAAACAATGAGCTACAAAAAGCTGCTTTGTAGAGCTGAGGGTTGTCTCTGGGGTTGTCACTACAAACACCGTTCACACTATGCAGCATTCAGTGATCAGTGACTTGCTGTTGGTATTTGTGTTTCTATCATGTCTTAGACCAATATGACATCATAACAGAATTGGGTTAGCACAATATTTCATCGTTCAGATTCAGTGCACTGTGGTCCACTCAGTCCAGTTTTTTGTGAGTGGGAATCATACTGTGAGTGAAGTGAAGGTCAGGCAAATTCCTCCGAAGCCGTTGAAGGAGACAGCGAGGAAGATGAGGCCAGAAAGCACTAAGGGGACACATGGAAATGAAGGTTAAAAACGTTATTAGTACATTCAGCTTCATGTACAATGTGGGTGTCAATGGTTGTACCTCTGTCCATCATCCCCATTGAAAGGGAGTCCACTTAACACATCAGTTATTATCACTGATTGTGTATCAAATGGTAAACAGGTAAAGTCAGGTATCAGGAAGGCAGGTGACAAAATGTAATTTCCGTTTACAACACACAGTTTTGGTATTGGTGGTTCTTTCTTTTCCAAGTTAAACTGTTTATAGCCTGTGTCTTCGGGTGACTGCTTGTCCTGTTGGAGTCTGTTGTAAAGATGCTGCAGTGTCTCCAAACCTCACAGTGAAGCTGCAGAGGAAAGTGTTACTATACCGGATGATTGCAAAACTACAGATCTTTACTTTAAGTGCTGTACATCTGTGGGATTAATGGTGCTGTTGCATTAGCAAGACGGAATGGAAGCAAGCGAATGACGACTCAAGGTTTGACATGTTGTGGTTGAAGTGTCTTACCTTCGGGGTCATATGCAGCAACAGCTATCATAGCACAGGAGGCTGCAAAACATGAACTGAAATGTCCACAGGGGTGTGGTTTTAATGACATTTTTAATTTTAATTTTTAAACTCTCCTCTTCAGATGTAAAGCATACAACAAATGACCTGTCTGTCTCACCTGCCAATGAGCCTCAGTGGGCGAGGTCCATATCTGTCCATCAAGATCCCCAGGGGTAAAGTGGCTGCACTCAAGAGGAAGGAGCCAATGGTGAAGCCAAGGTTCAGTACCTCCTCCTGCTCCACACAACTCCGCCAGACACTGTCCTCCAGAGCAGTCACGTTGGCGTTGACACTCACATTTTCTAAGTTGGGCCGTTGAGAGAACAAGTCAGGAGAGGGTAAACTGTTGAAAGTCGAGAACCGAACACAAGACTAGACATGAATGAATGGATCAAAATAAACACAAAACACCACTACTAACAGGATAGGCACTGACGACTTAGTCAGTGTTAGAGGTCAACGGCAAGGGGCCACCTCCGGGTCTGAAAAATAAAGTCAATGCGTGTGCATTAAACCTCTTCATCATCAGTGGCCACTCCTCTGGTTGTATTGAAGTCTATGAGAAAATAGCTCTACTTCTCTCTTGATTTATTCCCTCATTAAACATTGTAAACAGTTTATGGTCTCAATCTCTAGTTTCAAGTATCTGATTGATCTCAATTTGTGTATGTAAACAATGAAACCTCCATGAACCTTAAAGTTAGTAAAGAAGTCCCACAAGGTTCAGTGCTTAGACCAATTATATTATTGGTTTGTTAGACCTTAGTGCTGCGTTCGACACCATTGATCATGACATCCTATTACAGAGACTGGATCAGTACTAAGTTGGTTTAAATCCTATTTATCAGATCGATCTCAATTTGTATTTGTAAACGATGAAGCCTCAATGACCACCAACGTTAATCACGGAGTTCCACAAGGTTCTGTGCTTGGACCAATTTTATTTACCTTATATATGCTTCCTTTGGGCAACATTATCAGGAAACACTTAATAAACTTTCAATGTTATGCAGATGTTACTCAATTATATCTACCGATAAAACCAGAGGAGACCAACCAGCTCGCTAAAATTCAAGCATGTCTTAAAGACATAAAAACATGGATGACCTGCAACTTCCTGATGTTAAACTCAGACAAAACTGAAGTTATTTTACTCGGCCCTGAACACCTAAGATTAATTATCTGGTGATGTCGTTTCTGTAGATGGCATTGCCCTGGCGTCCAACACCACTGTAAAGAATCTCGGCGTTATCTTTGACCGGGACTTGTCCTTTAACTCCCACGTTAAGCAAATCTCAAGAACTGCATTTTTTCATCTATGTAACATTTAAAAAATCAGGCACATCTTGTCTCAAAAAGATGCAGAAAAGCTGGTTCACACGTTTGTTACTTCCAGACTAGATTACTGCAACTCCTTATTATCAGGATGTTATAATAAGTCTCTTATGTCCCTCCAGTTAATCCAGAATGCTGCAGCTCGTGTACTCACAAAAACTAAGAAAAGAGATCACATTACTCCTGTATTAGCTGCGCTGCACTGGCTCCCTGTAAAATCAAGAATCACATTTAAAATTCTTCTCCTCACCTACAAAGCCTTGATTGGTGATGCACCATCATATCTTAAGGAGCTTGTAGTACCATATTGCCCCACTAGAGAGCTGCGCTCACTAAATGTGGGGCTACTCGTGGTTCCTATAGAGTCCTAAAAAATAGGATGGGAGCCAGAGCCTTCAGTTATCAAGCTCCTCTTTTATGGAACAAACAAACAACATGATGTTCATTTAGTAAGTTATGGTCTATTTCAAGTCAGATAGACCACAAAGCAGGGTATGCTTAGAGCGTGGCTACCTTGTGATTGACAGGTCACTACCACTGCATTGTTCAGCTTTTCCCTAGCCAAAATTAGCATCCTAATGTATATCACATTTAACATGACAGATGCACCTTTTAATGTACCATGGGTAAAGACTTTCTTTGTTATTTGAGTGTCCATTTAAAATGTACTAACAGAAACATCCTCTGTCATGTCTGTACCAGCGGACAAAAACATCATGACAACACCATCCTTCTTGTCCTGGATGAAGCTTCAATGTGAATAAAATAGATGAACGCACAAGTTAATAGCAAACGTTTATGGACAATGCTGGATACAAAATATGGAACACAAACACTTGGCTTCTTCTTGTTATTTTGTCCATTGCAGCCAGATCTAACACAAGCAATATGAGGAATCAGATGGTGTCCTTGAATAAAGACTTCACAAATCCAGCACCCATAGTGTCCTCAAGGAAGCTGAAACACCACTCATAACATGGTCAGAGCGTTTCTTCACCAAGTCATCGGCACCACAATGTTCAAG
This sequence comes from Cyclopterus lumpus, assembly GCF_009769545.1. Classification (NCBI taxonomy): domain Eukaryota; kingdom Metazoa; phylum Chordata; class Actinopteri; order Perciformes; family Cyclopteridae; genus Cyclopterus; species Cyclopterus lumpus. The sequence goes on along the minus strand of NC_046966.1, from coordinate 1,791,359 downwards.
CATCCTGTCTGTGGCACATTTACTGTATCACCAGAATGCAGTGTAATGTAAACATCTGTATGTGAGTGAAACTGCAGCTTTCTGTTTCTTCCCTTTTTTTGGGGAGTTTATCCTGATCCGATGTGAGGTCCTGGGACAGGGATGTCATATGTGTACAGATTGCAAAGCCCTCTGAGGCCAATTTGTAATTTGTGATATTGGGCTATACAAAATAAACTGAATTTAATTGAATTTATATAACGGACTGTGGACGACCACTGCAACCAGAAGAGCTGCGTGGAGGGTGGTCTTACCGATACAAAGGTAGGAATAGAAGCCTTCGTTCTTCAGCATGATGAGCAGTGAGCCCCAGCCCAGCAGAACGGCAGAGAAGAGCAGGTTCTCTATGATGGCTGTGATGGCCATCCACCACCTCCTCCTGTATGCTTGGGCCAAGCTGGGAGCCATGGCAGCTGTAGACACACAAGAAATCACATTAGTCCACCAAACAGCCAAGTTGTGTCTGAGAAGGCAAATGTCCGAATCAGTTGACATGAAACAGACTTTACCCTGACAGCTGTAATGTCCAATGTGTGAATAGAACTGCTCATTGTCCAGAGAATTCATGGCAAGCGAGTGGGTGTGTGCATGATGTTTGTGTCATGCAGCTGCCGTTAAACCAGAAGAATACAAACATCTAGGGTGAAGAAGAAGTTGTCATGTACATGAAGACGGAAACGAAAAGGTCTTTTTTTCTAGAAACTCTGTTGTTTATGACCAATACACACACTGGCTATGTGGCAGTCCTGCATGCTCTGCCCAGGCATCACCCATCTCTTAAACCAAAGTGAGTATTTCCAGTAGGTGAGAACACATCTGACATGAAAAATCTTCTGCGTCAGTGACACATACCATTAAATGCTCTTTTCATTTGAATATATCCTTCTGTATTTCAGCTTACATGTTCGGTCCTAGCAAAGTGTCCCTTAGCAAGGCGGCAAACTCTCTTCCTCTTTTTCCAGGAAGGCTTTCTTTGAGCTTTCGCTCAACTTGTCTTGCCAAACTCAACAGTCACCTTACATCAGAGGGCCTTTCTCTTCAACTGAACCTTTTCTGTGGTGTTTCTGGCCTCTTGTTTTCTCTCTCTCTCGTGTTCTACTAACACGGGCATGCGGGTGGTGCCATATTTCTGCAGAGGGAAGAGGGCAATAATGCAAATGTGTAGATTGTAGGATCCACAGTGCTAAAAAACAACAATGTTTTATGATGGCTGTGGGGATAATGCAATTGGTTGTGTGTGTGTGTATCTGTCCACCGCTAATCTCTCATACTACTGGACCCATCAGTCTAATATTTTGTGCACATGTATGACTGTATGCTCAAAAACGTCTCGTGGTTGCAGTGATTCACAATTTTTGAAAACAATTTTATTGTTATTTTTGTTTTTTCAGCCTTTTTTAGTTTACTGTTTTCTAACTTCATCGACTGCTGACTCCTCACTCCTATTACTTATCATATTTTTACAATTTAGGTATAGGTTTTCTTACTGAAGATAACAAATAGATTGCTAAAAACAGAGCAAAATTGCACTCGTTGTCAGTCGCATGATCATACTGATTGTAAGCAGGTCTCCAGTATGGCTAAAATAGCTACCCCTTAAACCAAAGCTTATATTGTTGCTAATAATCTGTCATTGCACACAAATATCGTGCGTGATTTCCAGCAGTAAGTGGTGGTTGGTCTGTGAACTGTGAAGGATGTTGGTGCAATTATGTCACTGTTTCCTTTTTGTTTCTTCCAAATATGTTTTGCCTTGGGGTTTTCTGACCACTGTTGCTTGTAATTTGTATATATACCGCCACATTCCCAGATCTCACACACACAATTTGTTTTGGTGAGAAACACTGAATGGAAACTTGAACCCTACAGAGCCCTTCAATATGTTACCATTATATTGAATCATCACTGTTGCATCAGAAACACTCTGTGGAGCTGGCACCTGGTATCAGCCGTGAGCGGTCATGAACCTGAGAAGAAGCATGGGGAGGGGGAAGATGAGACCAAACAGGGAGGAGTTTGACCCTAAGTGACCTTCTACGGTAGCTGGAGCATATACAGACTACGAGCTGGAGCTATCAAGTGTCCTGCACTGATCCATGGCCACTAATACATGTGCACACACCAAAGCCCACACACACAGATATTCCTGTTGAACTAGAAATGAGAGGACCCGGTGTTCTTCCCAGCTATGAGTGTGCAAATATTTGATGGACTGACTCTGGTGAGCGCGTGTGTGCGTGTCGATGTGAAGAAAGCAGTGACTCAACCTGTGTAAGGCACATGTTTGCACACCGGAAGTCCAGCAGACAACAGAATAGCGGCCCCCCTACCTCTCCCAATCACACATACATACACACATTCTCACTCCCAATTTATCAAATATAAACAATTGGTCAGTGGCCTTACACTAAACTGTGACACTCCAGGTCTCCCTTTAGTGCCGGTTTATGACCTGTCAGTTCCCTCTTGTTACATCCAGTGTCAATTTTCAAAACATGAGTTTACTTAGCCTTTAGGTTTACTTGGTCACAACTACTTGGTTAGGTTTAGGAAAAGATGGTGGTCTATGTTTGTCACGCAAAATAAGTATGTGTATTACATACTTGGCACACACACAGACTAATATCAGGAATTGATGGGGAAATGCTAATGAGTAGAGTAGACTGTGATTGTATTTTCTTTCCAGAATTATCTGTAAAGATATTAAATCATCTTGCTTCCTTTTGCCATGTTGATGAGTGTATTTCTGCCATAGATGTATCAAAGTGTGTGGGAGCGACTGGCTAATGGTCACCATGGTAACACTAACCGTAACGGCTTTGTGATTTTCGATAGGCTGGATATGTGCAAATGACACACACACTGTTTGTAGCAGCAGCTGGAAATTCCAGACAGGTTCCTGTTTTCTTTGTTTAAACACTGTGACCATTAACTCATGAGCTAGCATGTGAAAAGAATAGTGAAAAGTGCTTATACACCACCAATAATACACTTGTAGCCTATGTTGTCGCCTATTATTCCCAAATTAAAGTGACTTTTTAAAAAGCCAATAACACACATAATACTCTTCCTCCTTCCAATGAAAGTGGAATTGATTAATAAAGACCAGTAGCTCCTGCTAGTGAGTCTGTTTTCTGTTGTCTGACTCTTCTCTACTTTATCATTTATCATTATGCTGTACTTGTCACATAATGGCTGCTGTTCAGCTAAAGTTACATAGAAACGGACGAAAATCATGAACCCTTGTAATGTTACTGAATACATAGGAGCGCATGTCGGCCCTGATGGAAAACCACACAGTGTCCAAAGGCCCATTATTATAAAGAGCTATAGACCCTTTTATCAAAAATATGCGTGTGCATGTTGGTGACTGAAGTAGCATTATCCCTCAGCCATCCAGGCGATTTAGAGACCTTTAAACATTGAATTACATCGAAATGTCTGCTTGTTGCATGTTGGATTAGTCCGAATTAATATTCCAACATCAGAATGAAGTTCTACAGAATCAGAGTTTCAGAGCAACAGGATTTGCAGTTTAACACGTTAGCGTGTTCACTGGTGACTTCCAGCCAGATGCGGCCGATCCCCATTTCTAATGTTAATGTCCTTGAATAGCTTGACGAGCTCCTGCACTTTGCCAAAGTTAGTGTGCACAGTTATGTACGTCATCATTGTATACAAACTGTAAAAGGGTCTTTACAAAAATGAATCCCAGTCCATCATGTAACACGTACAGAATGGCTGTAAATGTCTCAAAGTCTGTGTCAATGCCCATCAATATTACTTCAAAAAGTACTTTCTACAAATATTAGTCATGCTTATTTTCAGAGACCAAAGTCAATGTCCCCTAACAAGGTCATGAATACCACTTGAGTTGGAATGGACTCTTCTAATGAACACAGTAAACACACAGACGTCATGGTCATGTCCTTCTGACTTTCTCTGCCCCCATAAACAGGCTACATTCATACCTTTACTCACACACTTTTAAATGACACTCAAACATCAACACATGTGTGTTGCCACAAGTTGAATTATACAAAAGCTATTTGAGCCATCTCCATTATCATGAGCTCCCTTTCATGTTAAACATGTTAGACAATAAGACTCAGCCGAGTCAAACAATAATAAAGACACAAGGGTGGTGGTTGACAGCAGAGGGGACTAACTGATCCCAGTGCAGTTGTGACAACATGCACATTGCCATACAGCAGCAGAACTCCAGTCATGAAGTCCTCAGTGTTGGTAATGTTATGAGGGGACGCCGGTCCCCTTCGTCTCCAATCCAAACTATGCAACGTGTTGAAAGTCACTTACTTGATGAGGTGAGTCGAGGATCTCTGTTTAAATGGTGAAGAGTCCACACGGTAGCTTCTGTTTCTGACAGGAGAGAATTGGATTTTGTTTTGCAGTTTAAACTTTCTTTCTGTCTCTGGTAGATCTCAAGTGAGCTATCCCTCCCGCTGAGTGGCAGCTGTATTCACCGGCACATGTGCACTTACATTAACTCCCTCTCTCTCTCTAAGTACAGTATGTCTATAAATGGAGCTCAAGACTCGCCCGCCCACTGACCTTAACACAGGCACACACAAACATTTTGACTTTAAGGGACCAGTACAGAGGCTTTTGCTAAGTTTGTCCACACCGAATGTGTCTTACAGTCTGGAGAGATCCATAGTTTGATATCTCTACTGCTTTTTAATACTGAAGTGAAGGATGTACATTAAAAGATTACAACACTTTGGTTCCTGAAAGTTTCTCAGCTGACACCCGTGACAGAGATACACCGTCCGCCTCCTCCCTGGCCCCATCATGTGGTCAGCTGCAGTATGTCTCGAAGCATTGGTTGCACACTGATTATAATATTTAGGGAGGAGGAAGAGGGGCTGAGCAGTTCAGTCCAAAACCAATTCTGTACTTAACTGGTAGCAGAGAGGCCAGTCCAGGGAAGTACGGTCTGTCCTGCTAGTCCTGGTGAGGCAGCCTACCAGGAGCCAGACAAGGTGAGGCTGACTGACTCATTCTGACTATAGAGAGGGAACTGCAGTAAAAAAAGAAAAAACATTAAATAAATAAAAGTGTGAACTAAAAATATTTAATTTTAGCAGGTGATCCGAGATGGTGGATAGCTGACAGAACCAAAGACTGCACAGTGTTTTTTGCGTGGATGACAGAGGCCTGGGGCAGTGATTGTGGTTGCAGCAGTGGTCTGCTGGGCCAAAGATAGGACCTCCGGTTTATTCTGGTCTCGCTGAATGAAGCTTTTTGCCATCCAGGATTTGATATCTTCCATGCAATTCTACAGAGAGCTGAGGCTAGTCATTTTAGCGTTGTCACCATAACAATGGTAGGAGATACTGTATCTTCTGAAAATAAACCCCATGGGAAGTGAATGCAGGGGAAATTGAATAGGCCTAATATGGAGCCTTTCACTTGTCTGTAATGTCATCCCATCCTCTGCTGTTCGTAGCATCACATCACCGACAGCCAAGCTGGGAATTCTACTGCTAGCGTTTAAATCCCTGTAATGAAAGAATGGTCAAAGATCTTAAGACTACAGCTGTAATTCAGTATGTAGAGGACATAAGCTACAAACATTATAGGAACGTTGTCGTTAATAAAAGGAAAACAGCAATGGAAGAAAGAATGAAGATAGCGAAGCCAGGGACCTCAGTCATATGCATCCCGGGGGCCAGAGCGGGCGACATTGAATCTTGTTTAAAACTGCTGGCTAAAGATAAACGTAAATACAGTAAGATTGTAGTACACACCAGCGATATGAATCCCGACTACGCCGGTCGGAGTTCACTCAAATTAATGTGGAATCGGTGTGTACTTATGTCAAGACAATGTCGGACTCCGTAGTTTTCTCTGGCCCTCTCCCCAATTTGATCAATGATGACATGTATAGCCGCATGTCCTCATTCAACCGCTGGTTGTCCAGGTGGTGCCCAGCAAACAATGTGGGCTACATAGATAACTGGCAGACTTTCTGGGGAAAGCCTGATCTGATGAGTCGAGATGGCATTTATCCCACTTGGGATGGAGCGCGTCTCATTTCTGTAAATATGACCAAGTTGATTAACGGACTTAATCCATGACCCAGAGTTCAGATCAGGAATCAGAAGCAGAGTTGTAGTCTTCCACCCTTCTCTGCACTTCCATTCGAGCAGTTCCCCACCCTTAACCTTACTTCAATTAATTAAATCAAAAGTAACCAGAAGATGAGTCATACAAAATAACCTCATGAAGGTTAACATCACTACTGCAACAGTGCAACAAAACAGAATAATTAAATGTGGACTCCTAAATATTAGATCTCTGTCATCTAAAGCTGTATTAATAAATTATTTAATATCAGACAATCACATTGATTTATTGTGTCTTACTGAAACCTGGCAGAGTCATGAAGAATATGTCAGCCTAAATGAATCAACTCCTCCAAGTCATATTAATACTCACATTCCTCGAGGCACCGGCCGAGGAGGTGGAGTAGCAGCCATCTTTGACTCAAGCCTATTAATGAATCCTAAACCTAAATTAAACTACAACTCATTTGAAAGCCTTGTTCTTAGTCTTTCACATCCAACATGGAAAACATTACAGCCAATTGTATTTGTTACACTGTACCGGCCACCAGGTCCATATTCAGAATTTATATCAGAATTTTCAGAGTTTCTATCAAGTTTAGTCCTTAAAACTAATAAGATTGTAATATTCATATTCATGTGGATGTTGATTGCCTTAGTCCTGCATTCTCATTGTTGGACTCGATTGGCTTCTGTCAGAGAGTACAGAAACCCACTCACTGCTTTGGCCACACCCTCAACCTTGTTCTTGCATGTGGCATTGACATTGAGCATTTGGAGGTCTTCCCACAGAACCCTCTTCTGTCAGACCATTACCTCATAAGTTTTGAGTGTACACCGTTAGTCCAAAGTTTCTACACCAGATGTCTAACTGACAGTGCTGTAGCTAAATTTAAAGAAGTGATTCCTTCTGCATTTGATTCAATACCACGTCTCAATGTGACGGAGGACTCCTGTGCTAACTTTAGTCTGTCCCAGATTGATCATCTTGTCGATAGTGCTACAGGCTCACTGAGAATGACACTAGACTCGATAGCCCCACTGAAGAAAAAGACAGTGAGGCAAAGGAGGTTTGCTCCCTGGTATAACCCTCAGACCCGCAAACAAAAGCAAACATCACGAAAGCTCGAAAGTATATGGCGTTCCACCAATCTGGAAGAATCACGCTTAGTTTGGCGAGAGTCTTAAAACATATGAAGGCCCTCCGCAATGCCAGAGCAGCCTATTACTCATCAGTAATAGAGAACAATAAGAACAACCCCAGGGTTCTCTTTAGCACTGTAGCCAGGCTGACAGTCTCAGCTCTGTGGAGCCGTGTATTCCTATAGACCTCAATAGTAATTACTTCATCAATTTCTTCAATGAAAAGATTCTAGAGGCAAGATTGATGACCTCTTGCCCTCAACCAGTGCCGATCTGTCCTCAAGTGGAGTGGCCTTGGAAATGTCTCTGTTGTATATTTGGATGGCTTTTCTCCCATCAACCTAGACCAATTGTCTTCAACGGTTTCTACTTACAGATGAGCGCTCCAGTAAGTATGTATAAGCCCTACAGATTGTAAAGCCCTCTGAGGCAAATTAGTCATTTTAGATTTTGGGCTATACAAGATAAATGTAATTAAATTTGAGTTGTTGTATTCTGTCAAACAAGCACAGCACACATTTATTCTTGTTTTCATCCTTTAACATAATTTCCATGACAACAAAGCCCTTCAGAAGTGGAATGAATAAGAAAAGCAGTTACAAATAAAATCTACTAAATGGTGATTCTTTAATTATGAAGTTCATTGATTCAACCTTTATTTAGACAGGTCAGTCAAGAACAACTATTAATTTACTGTGACAGTCTGGAACCATGTCAACCCTTACTCCACTCACGAGTGAGCCAACAACAACAATAATAATAATAATAATAATAATAATGAACAACAAATGAAGTAAACAAAGTTGGTACACATTGGGGACTTGTCGTGGTATAATACAACTTTGCAGAAAAATACAATACGAATAATTAATGACAATAGAAAGTAAATACTCGCCAGTTAAGTGCATCTACATGTGTTTCTTCCGCCTTAAATGAGCCCAAACCAAAATGAGCCAAAGCAAGCTAAACTAAAACAGGCAGAACATTGGGCAACAAAGGAGAAAAAAAAAGAGATTCTGAGTTGGTCTAACACCTCTGAAAATTACAAAGAAAGTCAGAATATTGAGTAAAGTCAGAATTCTGAAATGTTTTTTTTACAAGAATAAAGTGGCAACTTTACTAGTAAAAGTAAAATAATTACCAGAGTAAAATTGCAAATTTAGTTAGGTTGTAATTTTGAAAGGGTCACAGTATTACAATAATTAAGTCTTGACTTTCTTTATGTAGGTGGTGATCAATCTGAAACAGCCATGCACCGCTCAGAGGAAAGAAGACGAGCAGTTGTACGTACAGTATTGTGACTTTACTCGCATAACATCATGATATTGTTTCTCATAAAAGTATGACATCATGTGAAGGAATTAGAATTTATTTACTCTTGTAAAATAATGACTGCTTTCAGATTTTGCTTTTCTAACAGTGACTAAAAGAGATATACAACACACGTTATTGTTATAACAAGAATCAAGAACACTTTGCTGCAAAAAAATAATAATTTAAATAAAATCCCTTCAATGGCAAATCCCTGGAGAAAATGGCTGATTTGCACAGAAAAAACATTTCACATGGAGCACAGCCTCAGCGCCTCAGTGTCGTCAGACTGACGTTCTAGAAGACTCTACGCTCCTTGACGCAGTGCTGAGTCGGACTGAAGTATAACCATATTAATACGTTTACATACATGTAGCAGTTTGAATATAGAGAACTTTTAAGACTTTGTCCGCTCGTCAGTGCCACTAACAATCAACAGAAAGACAAACAAGGATACTGAACTGTAGCTCTATCAGAATGTTGGGAGGAGGTGACCTCAGTGTTGGACTTGTGAACCATTTTACAACCTGCAGACACCCAGCTGGACATTTACGGCCCACTTTAACATCGGATTTCATGCACATTCATGTTTGAGAATTGTGGTCAAATTTTCTTCTAAAATACACATTTGTGTGTGTATTTTGCTACTTTGTCTATTTGCATCTGTCATTATTTCCTAAATTCAACCAAAGTGACCATTAGATAAAGCCTCCTTTGCATATTTTAACATCTAATTTGAGAAAACGTGTAATACAAAAATTAATTGTCTAAATTTAAGTAATCAGCTGGGGAAGTTTTATGGTAAAACCCTATTCACCTGTAGTCTTGAACATGTTTGTCATTTAACATAACATCTCTTTAAAGGCCATTTACAAAAAAATATATTATTTTCTCAGGATTTAGAAATCTCCACATCAGTAGCTCATCCACCAAATATTACAGTTTCATTCCTAAATATATTCTGACTGTTCCGCTCATATTATTCATAACTGGATTTAAATATTTAACATTCTATAACTAAAAACATGGTGGAATTATATGTTTTTATGGCTGTTGACACTATTTCTGATTCATGGAGTGATACAAAGAGATATCCAATATTTCCACTGTAAAAACCTTTGAGTCTAATATGTCAAATGAAACAATACTTGTGAACACAATCCAGTGTTCACATTCATGTCTTGGAAATGTATGTAAATTAGCATACACGTAATAAGATTACACCTCATTCGCATATCCAAACATTGACTTTTTAGGAAACTTGTCATACAACAAATAACTGTGAATGTGGGTAATCAACTGTGGAAGATTCATGGGAATGTTTCTTAGTTAAATGTTTCACTCTATTCACCTGTAGTGTCTCCTCTCACGCCCACATTCTGCAGGAAAGGATGAGTTCCTGCAGAATCCCACAGTCACAGTTTGGACTGTGGCTTTGAAACGTGTTATACATGTGTGGCGTGCGCTGACATGCAGCCTGTCTTCGTAACAGTCTTCCCTCTCAGCTGAATGCTTGTTTTACTCTCATGAACAGGGAAGGCCCAACAATAATGAGACTGTTGCAGTGGCCGGTTGGGGGTTCTATTGTACATCTAGTCGCCTGGCTTCATTGCCTGTTCATGACCTCAAATTATTACTGGTGAATTACAGTGTGGACGGAAAGCTGGTGTGTGTGTGTGTGTGTGTGTGTGTGTGTGTGTGTGTGTGTGTGTGTGTGATTTGAGACCACTCAGCACTGCTCCCCTTCTATCTGATGCAATCGTTTTTCAAGCAGACATCTAAAAAGGTGCAACATGTAGCATTTAATCAGCAATACATCATCAATGTGTGCCATAGAAAATTTATTTTCTGTCAAAATCATTTCTAAACTTCTACACTTCAAAATGCTTACTGATGTGTCCACATAGGACTAAAAGTTGTTTCTGTATCTGCTGCTCTTCGATTAATTAAATACTTTTAACCTCTAACACAGTGCATGGCTTTTGTGTCCACTTATGATGCAAATTTAAATCTGTAAGTCTAATATTAAGATTTAACAAACAGAACAGGCAGAAATGGTAAGAAATTGGTTTCACCACAACAAACTTAGGTCCACCATAATTAGGGCATATATTTGCAGTTTTTAAACGCAGGAAAACAAGCACAAAATAGATGACTCCTTCCCATTGCTAGTAGACGAGTTGCCTTTCTGTTGTTTTCTAGTGCTCAATGACACAAACGCAAATTAGAAAGCAGCCCGGAGACCAGGGGAAATTTTTATATTTGTTACTTATTCTAAGTCTCTCTTCAAACTTGGTTTCTATTCATTTGGAACAATGTTCCAGTGCTGCTTGGACAGAGTTGACAGAATTTGTGGATGAGATTACAAAGAAAGCACCGTAATAAAAGATCGTACATCAGCGTGTCCACTCGGGTGTTTCCATCACTACCAGTTGGAGCTGGAGCCGATAAATATCTTTGACTACTGCAGAGACATTTTTTGATTTGGTAGAGGGGCTGTAGACAACTGTTATTGGTGCATTCTGATAGAATGAGGGACTAGTTGGAGCTAGCTAGTCAAAATGTGTGACGGTTTTATAAATAGCTGGAAACCATAGAAATTGATGCAACCTGTGACAAGCCGGAGCAGCAGGGAACCATTGATGATTACATTGTTTGTCCCGAACACAAAAATCGTGTTGTAGCATGCTAACATGTTAATGTTTATCTTGTAAACCTTAGTATTTTAGAATGCAAAGGTTAGCATTAAAGTACAGCTAAATAGACATATTTCACTCTGGGCCCAAGTGTTGGACAGACAAACTTGGCCTATGCCTTCTGAACTCATAGCAGGACTAAGTGAGCTATGGGATTCAGATGAAATGCTACACGTAGCACCTTTTAGTATTGAGGAGGAGGTGGTCTTTCCTTCTTGGTGTTATCTGATTGTCTGTTGGCTTAATATTTCACTCTTTACACCTTATATTCTTGTATCCCAGCAGAGTATTTATCCTCTCTGCTTGTTTCTTTCTCACCTCACCCGTACACACCCAAACCTCTGCATCCTATTCCAACAGTCCTTCTTTAGATGGTCTCTTTCTTCTCTCCCCCCACAGTCCGCCCGTCCTCTCATTCTTCCATCACTCCCAGAAGATGTTGGTTATGTCAGAGTCCAGGCTGAAGATCCAGATCAATAGCGGTGCAGAGATCAGGACGAACGACCAGGACACGCCCTTCAGTGACTGGTGCAGCCTCGTCCTCATGGCCCCGACCAATCCCGTGCTAGGCCCCATCCTCCGCTGCTCCTCTTCTTCTTCCAGAGTCTTTTTGAGAGGTGGATTGCAACAAAGGTAAGGGTTAAGCACAGACCACTTTGAGATACAAATACCACGATAACTCTGGTGTCGTTCACTTGGAAAGTATAACTTGAAACATATTAGTGTCTCAGTGACTGATGAGGGTCCAGTATTGAGCGACAGCGCTGCAGTTACACTGTCAAAGTAACATTACGTCTACTAAAAGCTCTGTCTTTGCCACTGACAGACTCAGGTTGTTAGTACAAGTGTCTGACAATATTATAGAAAAGACCATACAGAGAAGGAGACGGGAAGTCTTGTTCTGACAATCTCATGAGAGGTAAGACACAGTGGACATCAGTGAGAGATGGAGAGGAGTGGCGGTGTAACTTAGTGATCTGAGCCTGTCAGAAGCCAAACAAGCACTTTTATTGCCCTCACAGCTCTTTTAGGAGCTCAGTTACACACTGGACCAGTTACAAAACCTGTTTAGTCAGCTAGAGGAACATAAAAAGATAGGGTCCAGGCTGAAGACTACTAAAGTTCCACTTTAACTGAAGCTCTGTCGGCATGTTATCTGACCTGGATCTGGCTTCCTGGCTCAATGTAGTTGCGGGCCAGGAACTTGAGAGCCTCGTCCATCAAGATGACAGGTAGGGACATCTTCAACACCACCACCCATTGAGGCCACGACAGAGGGCGAATCTGGAAAACTACCTGCAGACGGAGAGAAGTCACTTTCCATAACAAGTGTCAACGAACATATACGATATATAACATATGACCCGTGCATGCACGCTTACCGGCAGTGGATCGACATATAGAATGAGGAAGTGTAGAGCCATGGACAGGCAGATGGCCCCCACCAGCCAGGGGTTTGACCAGGGAGGCATTTTCAGCAGAGACTGGTTCTCTGAAAGACTGGACAGCACAAAAACACAAGAAAGACAACCACTTAATCTGTACCCTGGATCTATGGCCTTCAATCACCAAACCAGAACATACATGTGGAATATATCCCAATGACACAGTTTCACACAGGACATGAGCTTTAGTGGGTGCGTTATTTGTACCTGTTCAAGGCATTGCACATCTCTATGGTAACCAGGACAGACAGGGCCATAGTCATTGGATAAGGAGACTCAAAGACTGAACACTGCACACCAGCAAACTCAACGTGGCCTTCACTGCACTGAAGGTAGTGGGACTGTGGAGGAAACAAACGTGGACATTACATTCCTACTTACCTGGGATCCTTTTGTACAGTGATTATCATGCAGGTGCACATCTCCTAAACAAAGTCTGACCGATGTTTATGGAATACTTTGACCTCAAAATGACCATTTGTACATCACTGACTCACCCTTTTACATTGAATTTGTGAATAAAATGTAGCTTTTCTCACACCTCAACTGTAAAAAAAAAAAATCAAGTATTTCTTTAAGCCTGCATTTGTCGGCCTCTTGACATACCTTGTGAAGTTGATTTGGTGAAGATGTTGGAAAAAATAACTATGTATTAACACATCTGGCCTCCTGATGAATGAGGCCAGTATTCATTCTCCTTTTAGCTCTGTTTTGGTCTCCACCAACATCTGAGAAAAATGTCTCTGTCTCTTTAGCTACGCTGTGTTCACCAGCTGCTCTGTAACTGTGTGGTGCTGAGCAGGTAGTGTACAGAGGACTCATCAGAGCTGTCTGCTGCTGATCAGAGTGGTGACAGCTAAACAAAGAGCGCAGTAAAAGACAGTAAAGCGCTCCACAGAGCCGAGGGAAGACTTTTACATTTGATGTCTGTTATACTCTTATATAAAAGGTATTCTGGTTGTCTAAGGTATTCTGGTTGTTTTACTTTATCAATATTCTCCTCCTGCCTGACTCCTCAGGTAGCAACACTGGAATTAAAAAATATTGTAGCCGGAGCAGCTGAAACTCTGGTCAGACAGCTCCATTAGGTCTGACCTATAATGTCTTTCCATTAACTTACTCTAAATAAGCGGTTGTTCATATTATCAATAACAAATATAAGCTGTTTATTACCTTACTTTCCTTGTCTTATTTTGAATTGTGTATATCTACTACCTACAGTTGACAGTTATTTTTTTATCAACATGTAATAACATGTTTATGGTCACAAGAAGATTTTACCTGCTCCCCCTTCTTGTGTCATCACCACAGTGTATCCATTCAACTACAGTATGTATGAAGCGGTGTAGTGATGGGGAGGTACTGTGTGTGTTTACCAGTTGATAGAAGGAAAGCTTTGGTCCGTCGTGGGCTGCCATGAACCACCAGGCAGCAGCTCCGACAGTGGCAGCTCCCACATAACCTGCACAGAAGGGTGGGAAGTAGCGGTTTAGTGGGTAACCTGCAGGTAAGATGCTGTGACGATGAACACGCCATCTGTAGATAGATTTATGTGTCTCTGCATTCTGTTCCATGGTCATGACTCACATCCAACGATGAGGTAGCGGCAGAATAACCAGCAGGAGATCAAAGGCTCTTTAGGGGAGCGTGGGGGGCGGGACATGATGTCCAGATCTGGAGGGTTGAAGCCCAGAGCTGTTGCAGGGAAACCGTCAGTGACGAGGTTGACCCATAGCAGCTGGACTGGGATCAGTGCTTCAGGCATGCCCAGTGCGGCCGTCATGAAAATACTGAGTAGAAGGCAAAGACAGATGGAAGAGAAGGTAACAGTGAGAGGCCCAGATGATCCATAACCTGAATGTTGGTACACCACGTCTTCTGCATCCACTTATATCTGCTCCTTTACTAACCAGACCACCTCTCCTATGTTGGATGAGATCAGATATCTGATGAACTGTTTCATGTTGTTGTAAATGGCTCTGCCCTCCTCCACTGCAGCAACAATGGTGGAGAAGTTGTCGTCAGCCAGGATCATCTCGGAGGCCGACTTAGCCACTGCTGTGCCGCTGCCCATAGCGATGCCGATCTCCGCCTTCTTCAATGCAGGCGCGTCGTTCACCCCGTCACCTGTCTACGTCATGAGAGAGGGGCGGGAGATGAAGAAGGGCTGTTATACTGATACTGCATCTATGATACTGCATCAAGTACGAGAAGGTGCTCCAACCATAGCAGTGATGTCGTCGAGGCTCTGCAGGTACTCCACAATACGGCTCTTGTGAGCCGGTTCCACCCGGGCGAAGCACCTTGCCGTCCTACAGGCCTCGCGCTGCAAGTGAGGCGGCAGCTCGTCAAACTCGCGCCCGGTCAGGCCCCCGATAACCCCCCCCTGCTCCTCTTCCTGCTCCGTGATGATGCCCACCCTCCGACAAATAGACAGCGCTGTCCCTTTGTTGTCACCTGGAGAGAAAAGCAAAAAGTGTTTGATTTATCAGGTGTGATGTCTAACAAAGTTTACCAACTAAGTTCTCTGAGTTCACAAAAGCAACAGGAAGTTGGATGAGCGATAATAGATCATTCTTATAACTGTGAATGACTATGACTATGAAAGATAGAAGCAACAAAGTTTGGAGTGTCATAAAAACAGATCAGCATTTACAATGAATGATAAAGGAAACACATCAAATCTATAATGTCCTGTCAGTCAATTTAAATGGGTGTGCTCTGCCCTGGTTAGCTACATTTTGTCTATAATGTGCATAACATGATTAATCTGCATGGTCAGGGTGTTTATTGTGTATCATGGCTATTGATAGCAACAGTTAAGCATCGATACCGAGAACATGTTTACGCAGGTCAGTCTGTAGGTCATTTCCTGCTGCCAGAAGGAAGTCTGCTAACCATTGAACTGTTCAGACTGAACACTCCGCGGCACCGGGCCCGGTATGTTTGTGTTTGTGTGTGTGTGTCTGTCCAGCTGTGTCACTCTTGAAGCGAACTAAAGAGCGGTGAGAAAGCAGACAAATGAGTATAGAAAACATTTAAATTCAGAAACAATGTGTCATCTGATCGGCTCTTCTTATTGGCTTCTGTGAAGACCACCAATCAAACTATTTCTAACTAATAACAGCTGATAACAATCAATCATTCTTTTTGCAGCAGAAAAGTAAGATGTATGTCTTTTGCTTTATTGTGATGTACACTCTAATTTTACATGTGCATGTGAAGTAACGACAGTTTCTTAAAAATGTACATCGCTCAAATAATATGTGTTGAGAAATATTTTCCTTTTTCAATTTAGATTTTTTTTTATTCATGACACAAAATGTCTACTTTTAATAGGGTTGGGCACATTAATGCGTTATAAATACGTTAACGCAGCAATCCAATGATTTTTTCATGCGTTAACAGCATTTTTTTTTTGCACTGGGAGGGTCTTAACACTGCTGCACACATTGACCGAGAACATGGAGAAAGGCACTTTTAAATGGACATTTTCATTTTAAATCTCTACCAGATGGCGTAGTTGATAAAAGCAAAGTTATTTGTAACCACCCAAACTGGAGTTATCTCATCACCGGAGTACTACGAGCATGAAGTACATCTTATAGGCGTTACACAGCATTGATGCCAAGAGCTACCCAAACAACCAGTAGAGCGAAACCTCGGCAGACTACTTTGGATGCGGCGAGCGGGAGAACTGTGGATACACCAACGCAGGAACAATGAACACATGCCATGGCCAAGTGGAGAGCAACGGACTGCAGGTCGCTTCCTGTAGTGGAAGATGTCGGTCTGAGGAGCGTCCTTAGAATCACAACGAAAGATGGCGCGTACAAGCCTCAAGACGCACCGTCGATTTGTATGAAACGCAGCGGACTACAAAGATGGCGGTGCACCAACTGTTGCTCTCACTGGCGACTACTGGACTTCGCTGGGTAACACAGTAATCTCAAAGTTACAGTTCATTATATTGATGACCTGGGTGCTGCATTCACGTGCTTTGACTGTCATGACAACAGAAGACAGACATGTTGCAGAAACGTGCGGGGAACATTTTATACATGTTGCACAGCAGTGGACCATTTACAATAAAGTAAGCACACTTAGTAGTGAAAGAAATATGATTGTAGTGTGTTTGACAAAGTCCTGACCAAATGTAGAAAGGTTGTGGGCCACAAACTGCTCAACCTGCATTTATCTTTCTTTGACTGAGATTCTCAAAGGAAATCCACAGGCGTTACAGACTAAAAGGTCCCCTGTACAGTAAATTCCAGCTATGTACTTTCTTTTGTCCTAGACCACCTAACCTCCCTCTAACAGGGACACCTAACTACTGAACATGCACTGTTAATGCTGTTCCCTGATAAAAGACTAATGTTTCTTCTGGTACCTGTTCAGAAAAAAAAGAAAACAGATTTATATACTGTATGTTAACTTGCTGCCTTCGCCCTATGTCAGCTGGGATAGGCTCCAGCGCCCCCGCGACCCTAATGAGGATAAGCGGTATTGAAAATGGATGGATGGATGTTAACTTGCTGTTGCTCCGAGAGTGCCTGTTATATTGTTCTGATAACATTACTTTAAAATACAAGTGTGTAATACAGTAGTTTTTAATTCACTATTGAATTTTGCGCATAATGCAATTAATTGCTGTTAATCACAGAAAAATCATATTGTTTTTGTTTTGAAAAATTGTGTTCATCTTTGCCCAGCACTAACTTTTATCTATTACTATGGTTCGATTGACTTTCGTAACCTTTTAGCTTAGAGTGTACAGATTTTATGGATACTCAAAGAAATGACAACACAAGCAGTAAAAAGCTGTGGTTTTGCACACACAAACATGTAGATGTGTGGTGATACCTGTGATCATGATGACTCTGATGCCAGCCTGCCGACACATTCGGACTGCGCTAAGCACCTCTTTCCTGGGGGGGTCCAACATGCCCACACAGCCCACAAAGGTCAGGTCGGACTGGGGAAAGGAAACATGGCGGACAACAGTTCACTCATTTAGTGAGAGCCGCTGGTGAGGACAGTCTCCTGCTCCCATTCAGCAGACAAAGGTTATATATATATATATATATATATATATATATATATATATATATATATATATATATATATATATATATATATATATATATATATATATATATATATATATATATATATACACACACAGGACTGTCTCAGAAAATTAGAATATTGTGATAAAGTTCTTTATTTTCTGTAATGCAATTAAAAAAACAAAAATGTCATGCATTCTGGATTCATTACAAATCAACTGAAATATTGCAAGCTTTTTATTCTTTTAATATTGCTGATTAAAGCTTAAGAAAACTCAAATATCCTATCTCTAAATATTAGAATATCATGAAAAAGTATAGTAGTAGTATATAGTAGGGTATTCAACTAATCACTTGAATCGTCTAATTTACTCGAAACACCTGCAAGGGTTTCCTGAGCCTTGAAAAACACTCAGCTTGGTTCAGTAAACAAAATCACAAGTATGGGGAAGACTGCTGATCTGACTGCTGTCCAGAGGACCATCATTGACACCCTCCATCAGGAGGGTAAGACACAAAAAGAAATTTCTCAAAGAGCAAGCTGTTCACAGAGTGCAGTGTCAAAGCACATCCACAAAAAGTCTGTTGGAAGGGGGAAATGTGGCAGGAAACACTGCACAACCAAGAGAGATGACCGCAGCCTTAACAGCATTGTGAAGAAGAGTCGCTTCCAGAATTTGGGGGAGCTTCAAAGACAGTGGACTGAAGCTGGAGTCCAGGTATCAAAAGCCACTGTTCACAGACGTGTCCGGGAAATGGGCTACAATAGCCATATTCCCATGGTCAAGCCACTTCTGAACTCAAGACAACGGAAGAAGCGTCTGACTTGGGCTATGGAAAAGAAGCACCGGACAGTTGCAGAGTGGTCCAAAGTCCTCTTTTCAGACGAAAGCAAGTGTTGTATTTCATTTGGAAGTCAAGGCGCCAGAGTCTGGAGAAAGGCTGGAGAGGAGGAAAATCCAAGTTGCTTGAAATCCAGTGTGAAGTTCCCACAGTCAGTGATGGTTTGGGGAGCCATGTCAGCTGCTGGTGTTGGTCCACTGTGTTTCATCAAGTCCAGAGTGAATGCAGCTGTGTACCAAGAGATTTTAGAGCACTACATGCTTCCGTCTGCTGAAAAGCTCTATGGAGATGAGGATTTCATTTTCCAGCATGATCTGGCACCTGCCCACAGTGCCAGAACCACCAGTAACTGGTGTACTGAACATGGCATTACTGTCCTCGATTGGCCTGCCAATTCCCCTGACCTGAACCCCATAGAGAATTTGTAGGGTATTGTGAAGAGGAAGCTGAAAGACACCAGACCTAACAATGCAAATGAGCTAAAGGCCGCTATTGAAGCATCCTGGGCATCCATAACACCTCAGCAATGCCACAGGCTGATTGCCTCCATGCCGCCGCATTGATGCAGTAATCCGTGCAAAAGGATTCCCAACCAAGTACTGAGTGCATTAATGGACATTTTCAAATGTTTGATTTTGTTTTGCTGTAATAAATCTTTTTTTTTTACTTGGTCTGAGGAAATATTCTAATATTTAGAGATAGGATATTTGAGTTTTCTTAAGCTGTAAGCCATAATCAGCAATATTAAAAGAATAAAAGGCTTGCAATATTTCAGTTGATTTGTAATGAATCCAGAATGCATGACATTTGTTTTTTTAATTGCATTACAGAAAATAAAGAACTTTATCACAATATTCTAATTTTCTGAGACAGTCCTGTATGTATGTATGTATGTATGTATATATATATATATATATATATATATATATATATATCTTGTGATATGGATACAGTGTTTTTTTTTTTTTTTTAAGAACATTCAATCATCATCATCACCTCATAGTCCCCAAAGACAGCGGAGTTCTCCAGGTTGAGGCAGTGGATGTCAGGGGGCGTGTCCCTGGTTGCCATGGCGAGGCAACGCAGCATGTCTCGGCCCGATGCCCACTCCCTCACATTGGACAGGAGCTGCTCTCGAACCGCCGGGCTCAAAGGCACACGAGAAGCACCGCTGACCCGGATATAATTGCAACGTTCCAACACGCTCTCTGGAGCTCCCTGAGAGGTGGGGGAGGAAGAAGATGCATCTCTTTACTCCCCCGTAAACGTAAAGGACCAGCTTGGTTTTAAAGGGAACAATGCCACTGATGGGAAATATTCAATATAAATCGAATGAAAAAGGATATCTCACACAGGGATAAACCATTTAAGTTGTGGTTGACTAAAACAATATAAAAACGACTAAAAAGGGACTCGATATAGAAGGCAGTCACTGGATAACTAGTAGTGTGGAACACACCTTGACAAACATCTTGGCTCCAGAGGCAGACCGTGTGAGTTTATTGGATGAACAGAAGACAGACATGGACTTCCTGTCTCTGGAAAACTCCAATGTCAACTCCTTCCTCATCAGCTGCTTAATCACCTGAGAACAAGAACAAAATCAGCACAATTTAGTGAGCTTTTTTTGTCAGAACGTACAGAAAGAAAAACACCTGTTGCTGTAGCCACTTTGAAACACTGCTCCCAAAGAACAGACAGAATGACCATCAGTACAATTGCTCGGCCTCTTAGGTAGCCGGACATGAGAGAGAAGATAGTGGAAAAGGTTGCAGCTCAAAGGATGCAGAGGTCAGATGGAAGGATCAATGAGCCATTAGCACCAGAAGCCTCGCTCACACACTTACGGAGCAGCACGCTGTAGCTCTCTCGACGGGGCTCAGTCCAATCAGGTCAGTGTCGAACACGTTCATTTTCTCCACCAGACAGCAGAGAGCAGTCTCTGTTGCCTCTCCAACCTTCTCAAACACACCCTTGGCCTGGCAAACACAAACACACAAGAGGTTAAAGTATGCTGCTGACGGTATTTGTTTTAACACACCATCAGTTGTGAATCTTCTGGCACCTAATATGGTAATCTAGGGAGCAGTCATGTCTTACCTCATTGTAGTCCAGTGATGAGTCATTGCACAGTGCACAGATGGAGGCCATCTCCACCAGGCCTTCATACCGACTGGGCTTCACCACTGAGCCGTCCTTATAACTGCAAAGACAAAAGGACACAGGAATAAAGAAAAGTGGAGGCAATGTATACAGTTTCTAAGAAAAAGTGAGGAGAGATGAATTGTGGGCCCTCATAATCCATAAACTGTCAGAGGTTAAGAGTTAAAGGTTAAAGACACTCACACTTCCCCTTCAGGGGCGTAAGTAGATCCAGTCACTGTGAACTCGCTCAGGCTGCATTGCTCCCCTGACACACTGTCTACTACAAACATCTACACACACACACACACATCATATTAGAAGATCACATCTGAGGTTAGGTCGACATTCCAACTGGCCATACTTGCAGAAGCATGAAGGAAAATGAGACTATTACTAAAATTATTTTTAGCACAACAGTAGAGCATTCATTCGGAGGGGACTGTGGCTCAGCAGTAGAGCAGGGTCGTCCTTCAATCAGAGGATCGGCTGTTCAAGCCCCGGCTCCACTAGCCCAAGTCGATGGGCGTCCGCATTGGGAACAATTGCAAAAAGACACTGGCGGTCAGAAAAAGGACACAGGTCTTTAGACTTAAAAAAGTTGAGTTCAAGACGTGTTAAGACCCACAGAAACCCTGTGTATCTTATTGTTTCACACCAATGCTACTTTTCACCACTGATGTGAAGAAAGATTTCTTTAATAGTGACCAATTCTTAAACGGAAGCCTGTTTTCAATTAACGAGCAAATAAAGACAGAGTAAAGAACATTGAAGGAGGTTGGTCACCTCTTCATCGGTGCAACTGCAGCTTTATTTTTTTACACAAATGTTTTTTTTATAAACAACACTTTCTGCTAATGTTTCACATTAAAAGTAATCCGGTTATCGGTTGGCTTTGAATGTGAAACTTTCCAGTAGGCTTTTAGTTATATCCTCCTCCTCAATGTTTATGTTTACCCAGCCTGTACACACCATTATTTTAATGCTGAACTCTGCCATAACTGGAATACTGGCTTTCATAAGATCATTGTGGTGGCGGGGGTGTGGTTGGGCTCAGCTGCAGAGGGAAGTGGCTCAGGGAACGATGCCGGGAGGAGGCCTAATTGGCCTCAGCTGGAACGAATTGTGTCTCTCCCTAGCGGCAGTAGGGACGAACGAGAGAGAGAGAGAGAGAGAGAGAGAGAGAGAGAGAGAGAGAGAGAGAGGAGACCGGAGTGACCGGCAGCCAGACGGTCAGAGGAGAACACAGCTGAAGCAGCAGACGAGGCGACAATTGGCCGACGGAGGAACGAGACGCAGCAGGTGCGCTCAGGGGCGCGGCCGAGAGCGCACCTGCTGTAGGAACATTTAAAATATCACCTAATAAAGAACATGTCGAGAACGCTACGTGACTGCGGCTTATCTTTATGCCGGGGGGGAGACTCACAAGGTAACACGACGCTTGTTACAATCATTTACAGTACATCTATTTATTAAAAAGGATGTTAATCCAATGTTAGCATGACAAGCCGTTAGATGATCTTTTGGAATAGCAAACTACTTTTTAATAGATGTCCAAGTCGTCATCATGGTCCCCTCATCATCAGTATGATGTAATCAGCTCTCATACACTATATCTTAGTATAAGATATAGTGTATGAGAGCTAAATGAGGCTGACTGGCCCACATAGTGAGTTTGATACAAAGCTGTATCAGTGTGATATCACAATCCTTCTTCCATCTTACCCTGCAGACTGACATCTGGTTGGTGGTCAGTGTTCCTGTCTTGTCAGAGCAGATAACAGATGTGCAACCCAGCGTCTCCACTGATGGCAGGCTGCGGACGATGGCATTCTTCCTGGCCATCCTCCTGGTGCCCAGAGCCAGGCAGGTCGTGATCACAGCTGGGAGGCCTGTGAGGAAACACAATGGGGTGATGAGAAAGCTTTTCCATTCATAAAAAATATTGATGCTATTTGATTAGCTGTGCAAACTAAATAATTACACACGTTCAAGAAGTGACTTCTGTATGATAGATGGATAAGATGTCTGACCTTCTGGTATGGCAGCTACAGCCAGCGCAACAGCGATCTTAAAATAGTAAACAGCTCCTCTTAGCCAGCTGCCTCCATGGACCGGGTCATTGAAGTGTCCCACATTAATGGCCCACACTGCCACACAGATCACACTGATGACCTGCAGGTTAAAACAGACGAGTCCAGAGTGAGAAAAACACACACACACACACACACACACACACACACACACACACACACACACACACACACACACACACACACACACACACACACACACACACACACACACACACACACACACACACACACACACACACACACACACACCTTAGACAGTTGTTCTCCAAACTGGTCCAGTTTCTGTTGAAGAGGGGTCCTTTCTGGTTCAGTGGAGGCCATCTCATCTCGGATTTTTCCAATCTCTGTCTGCACCCCTGTTGCCACGACAACACCGATGGCACGACCCGCTGCAATGTTGGTACCCTGGACAAAGGTTGTGACCTTTACCGTGCAACTCGTTTCCATCAAAACAAACTTTGAGACATAGTAATACACGGTTTCTGCACTTCAGCAGTGCAAGTGTCATCTATGTCTATATATTATGCTGCCAAAGTGAAATGTGGTAATTAGGTGTATTATTTATGATTAATTTCCCTCCCATAATAGCAGATTTCCTCCACATCAGTGAGTGAAGTCACGGGAAGTCTAGCAGCCCTCAGAGAACCACAGCAACAAAGACAACCTTCAGATCTGCAGCCTGTCAGAGTGATGCTGCTAAATAAAACATCATTGGCTGCTGTTCTTTGACCACAGACCACCTGGTGACTCAGCTGACACGCACACACATCATCATTTTAATTTTAATATATATATATATATATATATATATATATATATATATATATATATATATATATATATATATATATTTGTAGTAGTCCCACGTCTGTCTTTCTCCTGGTTTTGTGTGGATTGTATGTGAATCAGGGAAAGACAGCTATTGTTGTTGAGACTCACTGAGAAGAGCATGTTCTTCTTGTCCTGGTTGACGGCTCGGGGATCCGGTACAGGGTCTGTGTGTTTGATCACCGACACGGACTCCCCCGTCAGAATGGACTGGTCCACCCTCAGAGTGGTGGAACAGATGGACGTCAGCCTGATGTCAGCTGGGACCTTATCACCAACTGCAGCGTGTTGGGAACAGAAACAGCAAAACAAATCTTAATTTCACTTTTGTATTTAGTTCACGTAAGGAAAAATGTGGTCTTTGTATTCAAACCTGCCCATGAATGTTGCAAAGCCCTTCACTTCTCCCCTTCCTGTCAAAGCTGCAGGTTGTCCAACAAACAAGAGCATGGCTGTCTTAACTACATCTGCTGTAATGACCAGTGTTGTTGGGGAACTAAAAGCTATAAAATCCTCCTTACTGCTCACCACACACTGTGTCCGTCACATATTATGGTATTGTATGACATCTTCAATCAAAAAAAGTTTACCAAGATAGTGACCTCCTGAAAAGTGAAGCCACAACTTTACATTAATCTTACTTACCTGTCCAAAATGGAAAATTGTTTAATAAATAAAATCAACAAAGATTTGGACATTTTAGCTTCTAAAATTGATGACCATAACAAAGTACGAAGATAACATATCTGTGTACTTTGTTATGGTCATCTATAGTAGTTGTTTGAATACAAACAAACAATTAAAATGATTAGGAAATAAAAGATTGTATTTTTATTAATACAAATCTTTGGCGAGAGGTTAAACGGACCATAATTATCTTTTAAATAAATGTATATTACTGTGAAAACATCTCTATCAAAAAACTGGATTTATTCAAGTTTCTCACCAAAACTACATTTTACAAGACACATCATAACGTTTTGATGATTTAAACAAATTTGTTGTTTACAATATGGCATTATCAGAGCTTGGTGACTAGAAAACACCAATATCATGACAACAGAAACAGAAGGCCTCTTGCAGCAAGACGACACATGAAAGGAAGTCCATATATAAGAAAGTAAACACTCTTTTTGAGGAAGTTGGGTTAATTGACATATGGAGAGACCTTTTCTCTAACAGACGGGATACCACTTATTGTTCTGCCCCCCATTCCGTATACACAAGAATAGACGATCTCATAACATTTGGAAAAGATAGGGATAAAATAATGAGACAATAGACCTAAGTGACCATGCACCTATATACCTCTTTTGATTTTAACTTGAGTACAAACAATACTACATGGACACTGAACTCAAGTTTACGCAATGATCTAACAGATTAAGAAAGAGATTAGTCTTTACATAGAATTCAATGACACCTCCCATTCTGTGGGATACTTTAAAAGGCTGTCCAATAAGAATTATAGCAATATCCTCATATAAAAAGAAAACGAGGAATAAAATGCTTGAGGAGTTGTACAACAAACTGAAGGAATTAGAAGAAGAAAGAAAACACAAATTGAGTTTAGCGCCAGCAACATTAGGGGAAACAAAATTAATAGTTTGACAACACAAGAAATCAAGAGAACCCTAATGTTTTTTTAAATCTCTATTTTCAAGTCTTCTTCAATACAGCATGATGTTCATTTAGTCAATTATTGTCCATTTAGAATCAAACAGACCAAAATGTTCAAAACGGCAGTCCACAAACGAATGGGTGATGTCACGATGACCACTTTACATCATTATTCTCATTTTCATTCAACAATTATTATGGTGTGATTGTTGCAGGGATCAGTACCAAACAAAAATGTTTTCTTCAGTCTCTAGAATATTATGTGTGGGCCATGACATTTAATGTTGTGGTATTTAACATGTAAAGCATTAATATAGCAGCAAATGCGTTGGTTTTAGCAGTGCTTCTCTTTGCTTCAGAACCGGCTGTACTTCTTGCAAACCGGGTTACATCTAATAATGCCGTCCTGACTGACAGCATTGTGGTGCCTCCTGCGGTTCTCTCTCAGGTAAACATTGTCGCTTCCACTTTCAGTCCGGGGGGCAGACAGTCACCTCATTCTTTACACATGACATCTATTGTACTTCTGTCTATCCTGAGAGCGGGAAACTCCTCTGTTGCTCTCACAAAGGTTTCTTACCTTTCTCTCCCTGTGAAAGTTTTTTGGGGGGTTTTGAGTTTTTCCTGATCCGATGTGAGTTTCCCGGGACAGAGGATGTCGTATGTGTACAGATTGTAAAGCCCACTGAGGCAAATTTAGGATTTTGGGCTATACAAAACAAAATTAATTTAACGGTTAGCTCTGTCAGCACTTTTTAGCATCAATAAATAGTTGTGAGCCTCCAGCTCATCCCTGATATGTTGAGTTAATAGAATAGCTCTCAATCTCAGATCTTGCACCTTTAACAAACATTGCGCCTCCTGAGATTTTAAAATTGTAGTCGACCATATTGTGATTTCCACAATTCTTTTATTAACTGACCCATCACTAAGTCCCGCCCCTCGAGGCCAATCGTAGCATTAGCCCGCTCCGACAGATATCCAGCTCTGATCTTTCAACTCATCCATTATTTCAGATGTCCTTCATGTTTAGGCTAGTTTAGTGGATTTCGAGTTTGTAATGGTTTAATGTTGTGTAATAGTGATACTATTGGTTGGAGGGAAAGCGTTTTGATGTAAATACCACTGGAAATAACATTAGCAGAGTATATGTAAGTTAATGAGCAGTTGTCCTGTACAGCTAACAGGTCTCATATAATAGGAGGTGTCATTTGCTATACAGACAGTAGGATTGGTGTCAATCTCAGCTATGAGGGGGTTGAATTCTCAGTCGGTCCACATCAAGCTGGTTCAAATTAAAACATCACACTAATTCATATTTCTCAACCAAAAACAGAGCTCCAGAGTGGAGAAATCTTGAAATGCCAATCAATGAGCATTTAATGTGAGCCTTACTCTTCAGACAAAACTTCTTAATAGTTTGTCAGATTTTAATCCTTTGTAGAGTTTATATTTTCATAGTATTTGCCTAGATTAAGTCAACAATAACTCAAAACCTTGTAATCGATGAAGTCATGACATTTTAGTCAACTATAGTCATTATTTTTTCTCTCCTAATTTGTCAGCTATTTTTTCATTTAGTCTTAGTCCTGTGTCCACTCTTTTTGTTTTTCGTCATCAATAGTGTAGCCAAACTAATATTTTTGGTCAAATCTATTTTGCATAAGATTTGATCTTTCAGAAAGAGAAATCGTCCCATACATTGTAAGGATGATAGACATGGGTACTTAAAATCAGCCCACATTACTAAAAACAAACCACTAGCAGTTCCCATGCTCTGGAACTACAGACAGCAGGACACTGAATCTCTCACACTTCCACTTTCTGAGCAGCCTGAAATAGCGACGGGTATCTGGAGGATTCTTCTGACTGGATCAAGATGAAATCGTTCTGTTACTACAGCTGACTGGGTTCATACAACACAGTAGGACTGACGACTTCAACGTGCTGATTCAAAGACAAAACATTTCTCAAATGATTTGTTTCAGCTGTTAAATGCTGGTGACCGCCGATGAGTATGATACATTTGATTTGACAACCAGAAGGTCCTGCAACTAAATGCAGTTTTGGAGAAAATATGTTTTAGGATCATTAGGAACATAAAATGGAATTTAAATGTACAAATGGGTTATGAATGTTGTCAATTATAGTTCTTAGAAAGAAAGAATATCTGCAAATAATTGCAGTTTTTTAACTTTAACATTCAAAAACAGATCTCATTAACGTACTGCTAAAGCAGGATTTATTCCAGCTTCAATGAATCCATACAACAAAACCTTTCCAGATTGCTGCTTTAAAATGAACTACAATCAAATATTTTCCATGACGCCGTTGTGTGCCTCTTTCTGAGTTTCCATGACGACAACAGCCAGAGGAGAGGGCAGAGATTAAGATGTTTGCCAGGAATGACTAAACAAAGATGCCGCTGTGTTATTTCAACCATGTATAAACAACAACGCAGTGTAAATGCATTGTCTTTCAAGCTCATTGCAGCACTGCGGACACACTGTTGGACAGCATATCAAGTGTGTGGAAAAGAACATGTTGGGGCTTGAACTTTCCATTACTGCTGGCTCCCGTTCAGCCATGTTTTTTTCTATTCAGGCCACCATATATTTTTTTTGAAGAGGCTTCTGGCGATGTCCTGATCAAGTTTATTTACCCAGTGATCCAATCCAATCATTTAATAATCTGCCGATATCGAGACCTGATACAATGCTGCTATTTTTACTGGTTAATACAGCTGCACAGTACACACTTCAAGTACATTGAAGGTACAAGTAGAAGAGAATTTGTCCCTTCTGGTAATGTTAATTGTCTACTTACCAGCGACCTCCACAATGTCTCCAGGAACGATGTCTCGCGCTCGGACTCTCTGGACGCTCTTCTTGTCCTGCCGGTACACCTTGCCCATCTCTGGCTCGTACTCCTTGAGGGCCTCAATGGCATTCTCTGCATTACGTTCCTGTGGGACAAGGCAACACAGGAAGGTTCTCTGAGTTTCTTTCCATTGATGGAATAAATGCATGGTTGTGACAGGAGAAGGTGTTCTAGAACATGAGACAGTTCTCCGTTTGACACATGGACATTTGGAGCAGTGATTTAAAAGTAGGGAATGGTTCATAAAAACACAGGTGCACGGACCAGTTCTTTCTGATTGACTCACCATTTATGTGAGTATTTAAATGCCCATCCAACAGGCTTCAAAAGCCCAAAGTAGGTCAACAGGAAATGCCAGACCAAAAAAGACACAAACACAACACAGGAGGAGCTACACTGTCGTCCAACATGTAGACAGCATCTCTGAAAGGAATTGGAGGAGTTCTGTCCTCTGTACTGACACAACTATCTGAGAGGTGGTTCTTTTATTCAGCTTTCCATAATTGATATAAATGGCATGGACAAAACAATAGGCAGGAAAAGGTTGAAACAAAAACTGGACATTAGAAGTCATGAAGGGAGGACCTAGTACAGGTCTGTTGTATTGAGGCCTCTACACACAACTAAACAATACGAAAATGCTAAACACTCGCCTCAAAACTATTTATACCAGCAACTATTTGTTGCAGCAATTAAAAAAAAGAAAAAAGGACCAACTAGCAGAATAATTTGACCCAGAGCAGGATCTGTCAGTCTGTCTGAGGTAACTGTTGAATAGCTACTGTCAGGTATTTTATTGAGTGTACAGTTAGGGAAATGCTCTGAGGGACACGAAATAAGTTTAGTATATGTCTGTTCCTCACAATGTGATTGGTGTATACCTTTATTCTCAGGGAGAAAGCTCACAAAAATCAAACTTGTTCCAAAAACAAATGACGTTTTCCCCCCACCATGTTATATTTGCGTTCTGTGTGAAAGAACTCATGACAAAAGAAACTGAGAAAATATTGGACGTGCTAAAGATCTGATTACATTTTCTGAACCATTCGTAACAGCATTTGAAAAGGTATTGTCAATCAATTGCACCATATTGTTTACCTGCCACACTCCCACAATAGCATTAGCGATGAGGATGAGGAGGATGACGAAGGGCTCAACAAAGGCTGTGATTGTCCCCTCCCCTTCTTCAAACCAAGCCAGGGTCTACGGGACAGAAGACAAGATGGACAGAAATGTGAGTTTGTGTTATTGAAACTAATTTCATTATAGCAGGGTTATACTAATGGATCTATTTACACTACATGGTCCATACCAATCGGTACAAATTATTACCAGTGCGTGTGTGTGTGTGTGTGAATGCATTTGCTCATGGTCGTGCACACAGTTGTGTTGCCTTACAAAGGAGATGCACGCAGCCAGCAGCAGGATTCGAACCAACAGATCTTCAAACTGTTCCAGGACCAGCTCCCAAAGGGACTTCCCTGCATGAGGACACCAAGGAGCCCAATGAGCAGTGGAAGAAAGGTAGACACAAAGACAAGGTTTAATCTAGATGAGCTACTGACGACAACGGGAGATACAAAAAGACACAAGAGGAACAGAATAGAACACAATAAGACAGATAGCTCACCTTCTTCAGCTGGCAATTCTGTGAGTCAAGAAAGAGTTCAAAAGGTAGATAGAAAGGAGCGAGGGAGGATGGAGAAAAGGAAAAATAATTACATCATCATCTACACTAGTACTTTGTTTATTACATTACAGGAGTAGTGAGCCATGTTTTTTCTTTCCTTAAGCACTTGCAGCATATGAAGCAGGACTTGATTGATATTGCGCTCGCTGATACTGGCTCATGATGCAGAAATACAGGACCCCTTTTACTGAAGACAGAATATATGATGCAGGGGCGGCCAAATATGTTTACTCGTGGACTGTTTACAGAAATATATGGGGAGTTAACAATAGTGAACGTGTAGTTTTCAACAAATTTCACTGGAAGAAAATCTGTGTTTCTGGACCAGAAAAACCTTGTGTGGCTTACAAAATATTTTTTTAATGATAATAACTACACTGAAATGTTTAACGTTTAACATTACAGTAGTTCACTGGTGTGCCCACATATTTAAAAAATGTATTTCTGTATCTGCTACTCCAAAATTGTATTTAAATGAATCCAATACGTTTCAACACTAATACTGTGCACTAATAGGTGCGCAGTTAAAATATATAATGTCGAGTAGAAATCTGTAAATAAGTAATGGTAAATTATTGGTTTGTGTTCATAGCTTGAGGGCCCACTTAAAGAGTACAATGCCAATGTTATATGTAAATCTGTCTCATTAAGGAAAAAAACAGCCAGAAATAATTAAATATTGTTTTTTGTGCCAAGAGGTTAAGACAGAGATATTTTCACAGAATTTAGTTGAGACTACTAGTTTGAGTAGTAGCATGTGAGAAGACAAAGCCGTTAACCTGAATGTAGTCTAATGTCGTATAAATATGTTTTTCAATATTATGTTTATCATTGCGTTAGTGGCAGTAACACTTGTAATCACTTCATCCTCATAAAGAAAAGATGGATGAAACAGTTTAACTCTCATGAGACGACAGTGAATGGTGCATTCCTTTTGAAGAAAGTGTTTGATGAAAAGAAATAAAGTACCGTTGGGTCCCCATCTTTCCCTGGTCTTCTTCAGCTGCTCACAGCTCAGACCTGTGGACTCATTCACACTGAAGAAGCCCAGAACCTCCTCCACCGTCTTAGTATGAGCATTATCCATCACTGTGGAGGCAGGAAAAGACAGAACACAAGGCAATATCAACATCAGCGATAAGCTTCTTCAATTCTTTTATTTTAAGCCCTATTTAATAACTTAAGAAAATTGTAAGAAAAGCAGATTGTGTCTATAATCATCCAGGAAGGTATGATGGGTTTAATAAGGCCGACAAAGGTTGAAAATGTAAAGAGCAAATATATTTTGCTGTATTCAAAACATTTTTAGATTTGATAATTTTCACGATAAGTTAACAAATTAGAACTCGTCTGAAGTAGCATCTTTTTTAATCCCACCTAAAAACCTTGTTTTATAGGAAAGTGCTAATGAATATGTTGCTGGGTCCCTACCTGGCTATTTGATATAGTTGTAAACTTTATTTTATCCTTTGGCATTTTTGTATTTTAAGATGCCTCTGTTGTTTGTGTTTAATTCCATTGTTATTGTACTGCTGTTTCTGTTTTTTAATCTGCTGTTTTTTTCTGGAAAGCACTTTGTAAACGTGGTAAGAAAAATGCGAGATACATTTAGTTCATTATTATCGTCATTATATGAAAGATTATAGAAAATTCAGTGATTTCCTCAGACATATGTTCTTATTAGTGCCCTTTTATATCAGATATAAAGCCCACGAACTGGAACTAATCTGGTTTCCAATAACATGGTGTTATTTCAGTGTTTTTCACTCATCAAAGGTACTGAATGTGTAAAAATGGCACACTGTTACAGCACAACTTGGCTGGGGAACCAAATGTACTTTATAGCCAAGCAACTGCACAATGTGGAACCCGCAGAGACAAACAGGCCCAGGAGACATGAATCAATATCCATGGGGTTGGAGCCGGCTCTGAAAAAAACAACACCTCCCAGTGCACAGCAAATGACACAATATGTATGTCTGTGGTTTTAGGATGTACTTCTCTGAAAGGCTACTTGGTCTTAGACGTATTATGTTGCTCCACAATATCACACTCTAGCCCATTGACACCAGTACCAGTTCGACACAGTAAATGGTTGACATCTAACGCAGCCAGTGGGACAGTTTTTACCCATTTAGCGATGATCAACGGGAAGAAACAAGTATCCTCATGATCTCCATCCCCGACGGTGGCCGTGTGGGCAGCTAGGGTTAATTCAAAAACGTTGATCATCATTTAACGACGTGGACCGTGAGAGTATCAACTGTAAAAACATTATTATTATTAACTCAAGAGGATCTCCCCAACGGCATTTATCGACAATATATGTGTATCCGCAAAGAACAGTATCGAGCACCGACCCTGCATCCCGCACAGGTGGCGGACATCATGCTAATAGCTGGTTATCAACGACACCACAATAAGGACGGCACTATCGATCATTTGCTTAACGTTAGACGTCAAATCCTTAAGGGTTACCGTGACATACTTTTGGGTTGATATGCCTCTCCTGGATTCTGTGTAACATGGATGACATAACGGTAAAATATGCAAAGGCTCGCCAGCCATTTTAAATGGCTGCATAACGAGCTGGTAGTACGCTTCAACCATAAGCCATATGTCAAATGACAGGTGAAAATAAATAAACATAACTGGGCTGAAGCCCCCGAGCCACGAGCTAGTGGATAGCTTTTGAGCTAGCTGTAGGTGTCTAGCTGGCCTGGTAGCTAGCTAGTCACATAACGTTAACAGTTAGCTAGCTAGTTCTAACGGTAATCCTCCCGAGATGGAACAGGTTGCTTACCAGTGTCACGTCCGTCCACCGGCACTACGCTTTTAGTAAGACTCGGTATATCACTGCACCATGCGTTTTGGACTCAACTCCCCACGGCGATGAAAAAAGCAGTACCTACAAAAAAAATATGTTTTACAACAAGCTATCTAACGTTAGCTGAGTTTCGCCGTGACAGCCGCTCATATTTCTATTGAAACAATAACGTTATCGAACGTTAATTCCCGAGCGGTAAAATATTGTCTGTTAAAAAACATTAAGACTTATTTAAGGCAAATTATTCTCCAAATGTGGTTCAAGACTATTCATTACGCTCCGCGTCGTATTATTACTCTTTATCCTGGCTGCAGGAGTGTCTGTGGGTCACTAATACTCAGCCTACAGGCAACAGCAGCCAATAGAAATCAAGCTACCCAATCACAAAATACAACTTCCGGGCCTAACCTTCAAAGTAAATGTTTCTGCTTCGGAAATACTACTTGCTGTGAAGTAGTGTATCATCGCATTGCAGGACAATGCTTGTTTCAGAGTATTCTCGACCAAAGGATAACTTACAGCTGTACTCCTTCCAACGCAAACAGGTGTTGGACTTTTATTTTGAATAAGATTGTCTGACTTCTCATCCTTTCGCGGGTGACTGTCTACCTTGACGCTGCTGCCCCCTAATGACCGTGATTAACCGCATAAAACCAACGGAGTTACGCATAAACCAATGAGACCCGGGAATCCGACTGACGCAAACCATGAACGCGTGTAGGATCCTCTCAAATCCCGCCCACTCGGATCTTTACTCCAGAAGCGCCCGCCTCTGATCCCAGTCACCCAGCTCTAGATCAATCAGCGGGCGGTGAGTCTGCGGTCGCGCAAATGATCGACATGCGAACCAATCAGCTTTGCGTGTTTGGCAACACTGCAGAACACTGCACAATGTCCGAAATGAGCACATTTATACAACACAGCGGCTGATTTTTCTATTAGATTATTTTGTTTATCCTATTCACCTCTAGTGTCTTCATTTTACAAATCACATCCTTAAAGGCCGTTTTTCAAAAAACACATTTTAGAATTATACATACACTCAGTTTCATCGTATCTATACTATGAAGGCGTTTACAGGGGTTAGTGCATATATCAGTCAGAGCACATATTTGATAAGACAATACCTGATTTGAATATTTAAACATACATTTTCAGAAAACCGGCATACAAGAAAGTTTCATGGGGCCTCCCCTTAAACTTGAAAAATACGTTCTCTGTTGTTGCTGCATTCTCAATGGATAGACTCCATGAAGAGAGACCTTTATATTACAAGAAGTCATAGCATTGTATGTGCATTATCATTTGGAACATGTTCCAATAACCATATCCCCCTGTCTTACCATCACTTTAATCATGAATGATGAACTTTCCCTCTCTTGGTAGCATTGTAGAACACATTCATTCACTCACTCGTTCTCTCCCTGCTGTGTGCGCTGGAGTTGAGAGAGGCTGAGTTAGGTCAGTTATAAAAAGACAAATGTATGTCAGTGTGTAGACCACATGGGAGATACCAGAGGGCTGCAAAGGATCTGAACTTTGTGGAAAGTAAAGGGTGAAAGAGACATGAAAGACACTGAGGAAACCCATTATACGTCACAAGATAGAAGGAGACAGTAGTTTTTTTTAATAAAAAGATGTAATTACAACCGTTGCATGGAGAAGAAAACCTTGTAGAAGTGCAAGAAGAGACTGGATGTTCTGTCGTTGATCTGACCCCTCCTCTGCTGCTTGTCTTAAGGTTTCACCTCTTAAGGATATAAATCCCTCTGAGAGACCTGTTTGGCATTTGTGGTGAAACATGATTAACTTGGCTTTTGTTGGAATCTGCGTTATTTTTTTCTTCCTTACGACATCCTCCTCACAAAGGATATTCACTCCACAGGCTGAAAGAGCAAGAACACAATCATGTTTCAACATTATGTATAGGAATCTGTGTCTCGAAGAATGAATCGTAATTATGATTTATTATAGTTATTTACGTTCATAGAATAATTAAAGAATAAGAATCCAAGCAAGACGTTCTGTATTGACAGTGTTGGATACTCTGTCTTGGTTTATGGACACATTGTGGTTTCATTTGATAAGAAGATTCCCCACCGTGGCCGAGAGGGAGGGGGACTTTTATTTCATCTAGCAGATGTAGTCAGAGTGGGATGCATTTCATAGCATGATACATTTTCAAATGTACTTATGAATGACATCATTGATATCCAGTCACATTGATAATACATATTTCACACTCTAATTGTTATACATGGTAATAACACATTGTGATTTATTACACGGCAAGATGATAATAAATCAGAATTAAAGGGCATGGGAGAAAAGGGCATACGGCCGTTTCCAAGGCCACTCTAATAGTTAAAATCTTTTCAGTGAAGAAGTTCATGAAGTCATTACTACTGAGGTCTATTGGAATACACGGCTCCACAGAGCTGTGACTCTCTGTCAGCCTGGCTACAGTGCTAAAGAGAACCCTGGGGTTGTTCTTATTTGGAATTACGGAGAGCCTTTTTATATGTTTTAAGGCTATCTCGCCAAACTAAGCGTGATTCTTCCATCCACATGAATATTAAAATCTCCTGCAATAATAACCATATCAGTTTTAAGGACTAAACTTGATAGAAACTCTGAAAATTCAGATATAAATTCTGAATATGGACCTGGTGGCCGGTACAGTACAACAAATAGAATTGGCTGTAATGTTTTCCAGGTTGGATGTGAAAGACTAAGAACAAGGCTTTCAAATGAGTTGTAGTTTAGTTTAGGTTTAGGATTCATTAATAGGCTTGAGTCAAAGATGGCTGCTACTTCACTTCCTCGGCCGGTGCCTCGAGGAATGTGAGTATTAATATGACTTGGAGGAGTTAATTCATTTAGGCTGACATATTCTTCATGGCTCAGCCAGGTTTCAGTAAGACACAATATATCAATGTGATTGTCTGATATTAAATCATTCACAGGAATTAATTACTGTGTTCACTATTTAGGTTAATTGAATGTATCAGTTGTTCTGTAAGACTGCTATTGTTGTGCATTAAATATGATATGAAATACACATGTCACTTAGTCAGTTTGATCAATGATAGAAAAGTGGTGCTTTATGAAAAAGGTTGGGAACTACATTAGTGTATCTGCCCCATCAAAGCCATGACAACATGCATGTGAAACATAACACTCAACCTCACACAATTTGATACGTCATGTCAATGACAGCTACATCTTTTGATCTGTGGGAAGTGATACTTCTCGATCCTTCTGTCTCTGTGACTTAATAGTTTGATGACAGTGATAGTGATTATAGGAGTTCATACAAACTAAGCACCGTGGGGTATTTTCAAATACTCCAGGCATACCACCAATTGGCATGTATGAGTGCGTTACCTCAGGTTGTAATCGGGAC
Organism: Cyclopterus lumpus; assembly: GCF_009769545.1. NCBI lineage: Eukaryota > Metazoa > Chordata > Actinopteri > Perciformes > Cyclopteridae > Cyclopterus > Cyclopterus lumpus. Next base: position 1,755,235 of record NC_046966.1, on the reverse strand, counting down.
CAGTGTGTGTTTGCAACAGCAGGTCTCTGACCTCCTCAGGTGGGCTCAGACCATGACGCTTTGCTCTCTCCCATCTCTGCTGCCTGCTGATACCTGGAGAGAGAGCGAGAAAGTACGAGAGAGAGAGAAAATACCATGAACCTTTTGTGAGGTTAAAAGCTGCTTTTGAACTTCTACATCTTTACTGTTCCCAATAATAAAGCAGACAGACAGCAGCAGAACAGCTTTGTGCATTGAGATGGAAGTAAAGGAAAGACTATAGTGAAAAATGGACATCAGGTCTGTGACCCCTGTGCAGCCTAAAGCGCAGCAGGAAGTCAGAAGCAAAGAGCTCAAATTGCACTGAGGGGACCTGCAGAGTTTGTGATCACTCTCTGTGGATTTGTCACTTTGAGCGACACCTTTCAGGTTACACATTATGATCGTTAATATAAATATTGGGACATCGCTTCCCATCTTTGAGCTAAGCAAGGCTAACCAGCTCCTGGTCCTTCAGTGAATAAACCAGACACGTCAAACAATATATACACTTTTCAATCATTTTGTGAATCATGACAATCTACTGTCTTTATTCTATTTATGCAGCACTTGTTTTGAGTAAAACTGCTCCTCCTCTTTTCCATTTGAAAGTTTGGTGAATCAACTGCACTATCAATGTTCATTCGAACATTGATAGTGCAGTTGATTCACCAAACCACATTCTTCAATTAAACTCTCCTGAAGAAGCCCACTCTTAATCCAGAGGTGTTGGCTAACTACAGACCAATCTCTAACCTTCCCTTCCTCTCTAAGATCATTGAGAAAGTAGTTGCAAATCAGTTGTGTGACTTCCTACATCATAATAGTTTATTTGAAGAGTTTTAGTCAGGATTTAGAAAACACCACAGCACAGAGACAGCACTGGTGAAAATGACAAATTACCTCCTGATTGCATCAGATAAAGGACTCATCTCTGTACTGGTATTATTAGACCTTAGTGCTGCGTTCGACACCATTGATCATGACATCCTATTACAGAGACTGGATCAGTCGATTGGCATTTCAGGTACCGCACTAAGTTGTTTTGAATCCTATTCATCAGATCGATCTCAATTTGTATTTGTAAACCATGAAGCCTTGATGACCACCAGCGTTAATCACGGAGTTCCACAAGGTTCTGTGCTTGGACCAATTTTATTTACCTTATATATGCTTCCTTTGGGAAATATTATCAGAAAACACTGTTATGCAGATGATACTCAATTATATCTATCGATCAAACCAGTTCTCCTCAAACTTCTCCTCACCTACAAAGCCTTGATTGGTGATGCACCATCATATCTTAAGGAGCTTGTAGTACCATATTACCCCACTAGAGAGCTGCGCTCACCAAATGCATGGCTACTTGTGGTTCCTATAGTTCTTAAAAGTAGGATGGGAGTCAGAGCTTTCAGTTATCAAGTTCCTCTTTTATGGAACCAGCTTCCACTTTCAGTCCGGGAGGCAGACACAGTCACCTCATTTAAGAGTAGACTTAAGACTTTCCTCTTTAATAGTGCTTATAGTTAGGGCGCAATCAGGTTTGCCCTGATCCAGGCCCTAGATATGCTGCAATAGGCTTATAGGCTGCTGGGGGATGTTTTAGGATACACTGAACTCCTCTTCTCTCTCTCCTTATGGATGAATTTACATATTTTCTCCTTATGGATGAATTTACATATTTTCATTGCACATTACTAACTCTACTTCTTCCCAGGAGTCTTTGTGCCTTCTTGCCTCATAGGGTCGATTGGACCTGGCTGTATCTGAAGCTGGTCCTGGGTCCTGCTTCCTTGCCCCTGCTTCCTGTATCCTGCCCCTGGCCTCCTTCCCAATGGTCCTACCTCCTTCTTTGTGCATCCTGCCTCAAGGGCCTGGCCTCATTGGTCCGGCCTCTTTCGCGATGCTTCCTGCCTCCGTTGCCCTGCTGATGCCCCCGCCCCCCTTCTCTACCTCCTTCTGTTTCATGGATTGTGGAGGTCTGGATCATGGTCCATGCCTACTAATTATTCATAAATTTCTGTCATATTTATTGAATGTGTTGTAACTCTGTAACACTGTTCATCTGTACACATGACATCTATTGCTTCTGTCCATCCGGGGAGAGGGATCCTCCTCTGTTGCTCTCCTGAAGGTTTCTTCCCTTTTTTTTTCTGATCCGATGTGAGGCCAAAGGTCAGGGATGTCATATGTGTACAGATTGTAAAGCCCTCTGAGGCAAATTTGTAATTTGTGATATTGGGCTATACAAAATAAACTGAATTGAATTCTACAATGCGTATTCTACACTTTATCTCCTTCCAAATGCCAGGTATTCTGCAGAGCGTACATGTGTAGGGATGTTACCGACCTGTGCACGGCCCAAATCTCCAATCCAGATCAAACTGCCTGAGTCTCTGCAGCTCCTCCTCGTGGGCCATTTCACTTTCAGGCTCTGCTCCAATGAAAAGATCCAGAGATAATTCAAGTCCATGCTACAGTATCACAACACTGCTCTAACATTAGTAATATTCTACTGAAATGCAAAAAATCTATTTGTGTTGTCTTTTTTAAGATCCACAGATGGTGATTGAGATCTGGGTTTCGCTCAGGGGAAATTAGCTACAACACAAAATATACCACAAACACCGTGCTGATGTTCACCTTTCTGCGGCGGAGGAGTAGGAGGCCTCTTCTCTCGTTTCACTCCATTCCTCGCTTTCTTCACCACCTTGAAGGAATCAGTTATCAATCCACGCTTGGTTGTCATGGTGACTGAACTAGAACACACATACAGAAATACTCTTTACTCTTCCACTTTGCTGTTTATAGTCTGGTGAATTTTGCCTAAAAAGTATACAGTGATTTGTCAGAACCCAGATTGTACCCCATGACTAAAACACATCTCAGAAAACGAGAGATTCCTGTGTGTGACCAAGCAGTAGAAGGTGTGGCAAGGCCAGAGATGTTGTGAAGATTGCCTTGCATAGTGATCCATCACTTGATGTCAAACAGAAACCTGAACTGATATACAATGTTCTCCTCCACTACTTCAGTGTCGCTCCCTCATGTCTCCCTCTCGCAGGCTTCTATGCTACTTTGCCTAAGCACAGAGAAAACCCACTTGACTACTGGATAAGACAGAACAAAGCTGCCGACCTAACTCTTGAGGGCTTATACACAATAGGGAATGGGAGAGTGGAACGCTTCAATCGGACCCTGGGTGGCATGATTTAAGCACTGCCCCCTGAAAAGAAGGCTGACTGGTCACGACGCTTGCACTCTGGCCTTCATGTACAACTGCACGGCCCATGAGTTTATTCCCCTTCTACCTCATGTTTGGCCTGATCCCCCGCTTACCTGTTGATGTCCTCTTTCGTACTGTCCTTCATGACTATGAGAAGTACGTGGCGAGTCTCACCAACGATCTGAAAGAAGCAATGGTTATTGCTCAGGTCTATGCTACAGAATCGACATGCTCAGCTGTACAACAAGAGAGTAAAGGGATTCAATATCAAGATCGGTGACAGGGTGCATATGGCCAACAGGAAGGAAAGGGGTAAAAATAAGCTTGCGGACAGGTGGGACTCGACCGGCTACACTGTGGTATATCTACACACACACACACACACACACACACACACACACACACACACTCTCTCTCACACTCACACTTTCACACTCATTTTTGCCAGTTACAGAATTCTCAGCTTCAGGAGACTCCATGTTCCAGATGTTTACTTTTTTAGACCGTAAGCCAGTAGCTTATGCCTTTATGGGCCTGGAAGTGGTTGTATTAGTATAATGTCTTACTGTTCTGTTTTTCTTATCTGCACTGCACTGGGTCTTCTTGTGCGGTGTACAATGCACCCTGTTGCCAGTTGTTGGGTTGAGGGACAAGCACTGCTCTCATACCACTTCATCCCTATGGGATACATTTGATGTTGGTTTTCTTATTACTGGCCCTTTGTAATTTGTCGACTTGTAATGTTATATTTGGCGTGCACTCTGTAGCTCATGTTTGATCAAATTCAGTGGGCCACTTCAGTTGAACATGTCCGGGCAAAGGCTTTACTTTGCGTACATCCAGTTTTAACTTTTAAAATAAAAAGTACGCACCTAGCTAAATATTCTTATAAATAACGTATTATTTAAATGAGAAATGAGAAAACGGTCACCTCTACAGTCGCCCCAGATTGAAGATTGTAGCCGACCCCTCTCACCCTGGACACAAACTGTTCGTGTCCCTTCCATCTGGCAGGAGGCTGAGGTCCATCAGGACCAAGACCTCACGCCACACAAACAGCTTCTTCCCGTCGGCAGTCGTGCTCATTAACAGAGTCAGTTTCCCCCACTGACCCTCGTGAACAGAGTCCGGGTCCCCCACTGACCCTCATGAACAGAGTCCGGGTCCCCCACTGACCCTCATGAACAGAGTCCGGGTCCCCCACTGAATCAGAGTCCAACGCATCGACCGGTTATTACAGCATTACATCAGCAACGGTACTCGGTGACATTTGAGACGGCTAAGCGGAATATAAACAGAGAAGTCCAACGTCGAGTAATGGACATTGAACGCAGCCGGAAACAACCAGACGCTTCATCGGAGCCTCTTATCTGCCGTTTATGATTATAGCATATGCTGTAACGCTATAATAATAAGTACACGGGTTTCCTCTCTCACACTACTGCATTTACCTCGTTGTTGAAACACTACCGGCTCCTACAGACGGCTCTCGCTGCTCAATTGTGGTGATCTTCATTCAGGCTGCAGCCAAACAGACGACGTGGTCTTCTTTTGTCTCTCCGGTAGACTCCAGACCGGTGGGCCTCTTTGCTGCCGCCTGTCGGTCCTCCTCCATGAGTCACAGGGCGTCGGTGAGCCACTAGAGGGCCTTTAAACCAATCCATTCACAGGCTCGCGGCTTTGTTTCAAATCGTATAGGAACGTATTGAATTGCCCCACAATGCATTAGCTACGTGTAATCTTACTGGAGAGTGCTAGTGATGTGAGTGGGACATTAAAGGGACAGTTCACAAAAATAACAAATACTAAAGAGATAAAAAATATAAACTTGAAAAACTCAACAGCAATGTCTCTTACCATAAATCATGACCCGGCAAAAGATAGCAGATTTCATGTACATGAAGCAGCAGCAGTTAGTGACAGCGTGTTACCATGGTAATGTATCTCCGACCGCATGATGGAGTAGCAGTGGGGGGCGGGGCTTACGCAAGGGACACGTTTTTTTCTATCCACTGCTGCTATTATCAGTAGCAGTAGTCATAGGCGGTCTTAAGGCGGCTGCCAACCAACCTCAAAAAGAAAAAAAGAAAAGAAAAAGCCCCTTATCATCATGAACGCTTCAAAAGCATGGTCAATTGTATTCATATTCTTAAGAAATACTTTGAAACGTTGAAGTGTCCAGTTCATGCTATTAGCAGAACTAGAGTAAGATTGGTGTGAACATGATGAGAAAGACAAAACAAATGCATGAGGAGGAAGAGAGGGAGGACGAGAGTAAGGGACAGAGACAAAAGCAGATGGAACACTCAGCACTCTAACATAGTCATACAGAAGAACAGGAGAAAAGCAGAAAAAGGAGGAGAGGAAGAGAAAGAAAGACAAGGGAGAGAGAGTAAAAACAGGCATACGGAGGAAGAGAAACATGAGGGAGAGAAAGGAAGAGACAGACACAAAAGAGAGAAGGTAATCATTTAACAATACAAAAAATCACATTTCTTAATCCCAATAATGGACTGCTGTTGTTTTTTGTTATCCTCTCAGTTCACAATAGAAGAAAGAAGCTAATTTTGTTCATAGACCATATTGTTAGTTGGTGACAATGTTTTTTATTATTACTATCATTATTATTTTACAGGTACAGCTCCTACATCTGCGCATCATGTTGGTGTGAGGACCTGTAAGAAAATGGACTCTGTGTCAGAAGCGTGTGATGTGGAGAACAATCTCTCTCTCTCTCTCACTCACTCACTCACTCACTCACTCACTCACTCTCTCACTCTCTCACACACACACACACACACACACACACATTAAACAGTGCTGGTTTTCCTGGCATTTTGGCAAAGACAGGTGTTATCTGAAACTTTATTCTCTGTTCGGTTCCATCCATCCATTTATCCATTATCACTCGCTTATCCGGGGATACCCCGAGATACTTGAACTCCTTCGCTTGGGGTAGGCAGTTTGCCCCCACCTGGAGGGAGCAATCCGCCGGTTTCCGGCAGAGCACCATGGCCTCAGATTTGGAGGTGATAACTCTCATCCCTGCCGCTTCGCACTCGGCTGCAAAACGCCCCAGTGAATGCTGGAGGTCACGGTCCGAGGAGGCAAACAGGACCACATCATCCGCAAACAGCAGAGAGGCGATCCCGAGACTCCCGAACCGGATCCTCTCCGCCCCCTGGCCCCCATACTCCCGCAGCACCCCCCACAAAAAAACCCTGAGGGACCCGGTCGAAAGCCTCCAGGTCTACAAAGCACATGTAAACTGGTTGGGCAAACTCCCAGGACCCCTCCAGTAATCTTGCGAGGGTAAAGAGCTGGTCCACTGTTTCACGACCGGGACGGAATCCGCACTGTTCGTCTTGAATTCGAGGTTCGACAATCGGTCGGAGCCTCCTCTCCAGCACCCTGGCATAAGCTTTTCCCGGGAGGCTGAGCAGTGTGATACCACGATAGTTCAAGCACACTCTCCGGTCCCCCTTCTTGAAGATGGGAACCACCACCCCGGTCTGCCAGTCCATGGGCACTGTTCCCGACCCCCATGCGACACTGAAAAGGCGTGTCAACCAAGACAGCCCAACAATGTCCAGCGCTTTCAGCCTCTCAGGGCGGATCTCATCCACCCCTGGCGCCTTGCCACCATGGAGCTTTTTGACTACCTTAGCGACCTCTGCCAGGGATATGGGTGAAACCACCCCAAAGTCTTCCGGCGCTGCCCCCTCTCCGGGGGACATGTTGGCCGGGTTTAGGAGTTCCTCAACGTGCTCTTTCCACCGCCCGACAATGTCCCCAGTCCGGGTCAGCAGTTTCCCCCCCCTGCTGAGAACAGCCTGGGGTAGACCCTTCTTTCCCTTCCTGAGCTGTCGGATGGTTTGCCAGAACTTCCTTGAGGCCAACCGAAAGTCCTTCTCCATGGCCTCCCCGAACTCCTCCCATGCCCTAGTTTTAGCCTCCGCGACCATCGCAGCTGCAGCCCTTCTGGCCCGCCGGTACCCGTCAGCTGCTTCAGGAGACCCCTGGGCCAGCCAGGCCCGAAAGGCCTCCTTCTTCAGTTTGACGGCTTCCCTCACCCCCGGTGTCCACCACCGGGTTCTCGGGTTGCCGCCACGACAGGCACCGATGACCTTCCGGCCACAGCCCCGAGCAGCCGCGTCCACAATAGAGGCTTTGAACAAGGTCCACTCGGATTCTATGTCCCCAGCCTCCCTCGGGATTTGTGAGAAGTTCTTTTCCGGAGGTGAGAGTTGAAGACCTCCCGGACAGGATCCTCTGCCAGACGTTCCCAGTTCACCCTCACTACACGTTTGGGCTTGCCAGGTCTTTCCAGCCGACTCCCCCGCCATCTGATCCAACTCACCACCAGGTGGTGATCAGTTGACAGCTCTGCTCCTCTCTTCACCCGAGTGTCCAAGACATACGGCTGCAGATCAGATGATACGATTACAAAGTCGATCATTGATCTCCGGCCTAAGGTGTTCTGGTACCAGGTACACTTATGAGCTACCATATGTTCGAACATGGTGTTCGTTATGGACAAACTGGCGCAGGGAGGCGACCCTCTCGTTCCCCGGGGAAAACTCCAACACAGCGGCGCTCAGCCGGGGGCTCGTGAGTATCCCCACTCCCGCCCGGCACCTCTCACCCTGGGCAACTCCAGAAAAGGACAAAGTCCAACCCTTCTCCAGGAGCTTGGTTCCAGAGCCCATGCTGTGCGTGGAAGTGAGCCCAACTATATCTAGCTGGTACCGCTCCACCTCCTGCACCAGCTCCGGCTCTTTCCCCGCTAGTGAGGTGACGTTCCACATCCCTAGAGCTAGTCTATCCCGTCGGCGATCGGCCCGGCCAGGTCTCCCGCCTGGCCCGCCGCCCGGTCTACATAGCACCCGACCCCGATAATGGTGGGTCCACAGGGTGACTGCTGCTCCATGGTGTTTTTTCGGGCTGAGCGCGACCGGGCTCCATGGGCGAAAGCCCGGCCACCAGACGCTCGCCGACGAGCTCCCCTCCTGGGTCTGGCTCCGGGAGGGTGCCCCGGTTTCCCTTGTCCGGGCAAGGTAGCTTCAGTCCGTGGGCTGCTATTCATCAGGGTTTATTGAACCGCTCTTAGTCTGGGCTCTCCCTCGAGACCTGTTTGCCTTGGGAGACCCTACCAGGGGCTGATGCCCCGGACAACATAGCTCCCAGAATCACTGAGCCACTCAAACTCCTCCACCATGTTAAGGTGGCGATTCATAGGAGGAGTTCTGTTCGGTTCCATCGTGACTTTGTGTAGTGGTACACTTTGTGTGTTCTCTGCTTTCCATCTTCATTTTGGAGTAAAGAAGTGTATGCAGGGTTTCCTCTCCAACCTTTACTTCCCTGTAGATTATCTTTACCTGCCTATCCACCATTCAGTCTGTACAAATTTTTTTGCGTTCTCTTTTAAAGTATGTATGGGGGGGCCCCATACATACCTTCACCTTGGGCCCCCAATTTGCTAAATCCGCCACTGCATGTAATCATGACAAAAATAACAACCCGTCCTACAGCATAATTTTAACAATAAAACAATTGTATGGAGTATAAAAGTGAAAGTGAAAAACCTGTCAGGCAGCTATCTTTCTTGAAATATCCATTAAACAATGTAGACAGGAAAATTACCACTGAAATGTGGAATTTTAGCAAATTGTTTAAGTTCAATTCAATTCAATTCAGTTTATTTTGTATAGCCCAATATCACAAATTACAAATTTGCCTCAGAGGGCTTTACAATCTGTACACATACGACATCCCTGTCCCAGGACCTCACATCGAATCAGGAAAAACTCCCCAAAAATAACCTTTCACAGGGAAAAAAGGGAAGAAACCTTCAGGAGAGCAACAGAGGAGGATCCCTCTCCCCGGATGGACAGAAGCAATAGATGTCATGTGTACAGAATGAACAGCATTTACAAAGTTACATAAACACATTACATGAATATGACAATGTATGAATGGAACTCCAATCCATGAAACAGAAGGAAGTAGAGAGGAGGGGGCGGGGCATCAGCAGGGCCAAGGTGGGAGGCCGGCTCACCAGGCATCAGACACCTCCAGGTCTAATGGACCCTATGAGACGTGAAGTCACAACGACTCCGGGGAGGAAGCAGAGTTAATAAGGTGCAATGGAGAGATGTAAATGTATCCATAAGGAGAGAGAGAAGAGGAGAGAGGTGCTCAGTGTATCCTAAAACATCCCCCAGCAGCCTATAAGCCTATAGCAGCATATCAAGGGGCTCGACCAGGGAAAACCTGATTCAGCCCTAACTATAAGCACTATCAAACAGGAACGTCTTAAGTCTATTCTTGAATGAGGTGACTGTGTCTGCCTCCCGGACTGAAAGTGGAAGCTGGTTCCATAAAAGAGGAGCTTGATAACTGAAGGCTCTTGCTCCCATCCTACTTTTTAGGACTCTAGGAACCACAAGTAGCCCCGCATTTAGTTAGAGCAGCTCTCTAGTGGGGCAATATGGTACTACAAGTTCCTTAAGATATGATGGTGCATCACCAATCAAGGCTTTGTAGGTGAGGAGAAGAATTTTAAATGTGATTCTTGATTTTACAGGGAGCCAGTGCAGCGCAGCTAATACAGGAGTAATGTGATCTCTTTTCTTAGTTTTTGTAAGTACACAAGCTGCAGCATTCTGGATCAACTGGAGGGATTTAAGAGACTTATTAGGGCAGCCTGATAATAAGGAGTTGCAGTAATCTAGTCTGGAAGTAACAAACGCGTGAACCAGCTTTTCTGCATCTTTTTGAGACAAGATGTGCCTGATTTTTGAAATGTTACGTAGATGAAAAAATGCAATCCTTGAGATTTGCTTAACGTGGGAGTTAAAGGACAAGTCTCGGTCAAAGATAACGCCGAGATTCTTTACAGTGGTGTTGGATGCGAGGGAAATGCCATCTACAGAAACCACATCACCAGATAATTGATCTCTGAGGTGTTCAGGGCCCAGTAAAATAACTTCAGTTTTGTCTGAGTTTAACATCAGGAAGTTGCAGGTCATCCATGTTTTTATGTCTTTAAGACATTCTTGAATTTTAGCGAGCTGGTTGGTCTCCTCTGGTTTGATCGATAGATATAATTGAGTATCGTCTGCATAGCAATGAAAGTTTATGCAGTGTTTCCTGATAATATTGCCCAAAGGAAGCATATATAAGGTAAATAAAATTGGTCCAAGCACAGACCCTTGTGGAACTCCGTGATTAACGTTGGTGGTCATTGAGGCTTCATCGTTTACAAATACAAATTGAGATCGATCTGATAAATAGGATTTAAACCAACTTAGTGCGGTACCTGAAATGCCAATCGACTGATCCAGTCTCTGTAATAGGATGTCATGATCAATGGTGTCGAACGCAGCACTAAGGTCTAATAATACCAGTACGGAGATGAGTCCTTTATCTGATGCAATTAGGAGGTCATTTGTAATTTTCACCAGTGCTGTCTCTGTGCTGTGGTGTTTTCTAAATCCTGACTGAAACTCCTCAAATAAACTATTCTGATGTAGGAAGTCGCACAACTGATTTGCGACTACTTTCTCAAGGATCTTAGAGAGGAAGGGAAGGTTAGAGATTGGTCTGTAGTTAGCCAACACCTCTGGATTAAGAGTGGGCTTTTTCAGGAGAGGTTTAATTACAGCTACTTTGAAGGAATGTGTTACATGGCCTGTTAGCAAAGACACATTAACAATATCCAGCAGAGAGGTGCCAATTAAAGGCAACACGTCTTTAAGCAGCCTCGTTGGGATGGGGTCTAAGAGACAGGTAGACGGTTTAGAAGTAGAAACCATTGAGGACAATTGGTCTAGGTTAATGGAAGAAAAGCTATCCAAATATACACCAGGGCATACAGCCGTTTCCAAGGCCACTCCTCTTGATGACAGATCGGTAGTAGTTAAGGGCAAGAGAGCATCAATCTTGCCTCTAATAGTTAAAATCTTTTCATTGAAGAAGTTCATGAAGTCATTACTACTGAGGTCTATAGGAATACACGGCTCCACAGAGCTGTGACTCTCTGTCAGCCTGGCTACAGTGCTAAAGAGAACCCTGGGGTTGCCTGGGGTAAGGAAATTACTTAAGCAAATACATATGGAACTCTCAGCAAATCAAAACAAAACATGTCCAAAGTCAGGCTGGTCGACCCATCGCACCTTCCAATAGACCTTTTCATCCGAGGTCCCATTATATTTACCCAATAACAGAAAACATCATTTCCCAAACAATTAACACATGAAGAAGAAAATTCATTTTTAATATTACTAATGTAACGTATAAGATAAGACATAAGAATGTATAACACTGCAGTTTCTCAGCAGCCTTGACTCTCAGTCGTAGCATCAACGACGTCTTGAATCTCATTATCATAACCTTTGCAAAGGTCAACAACAGCGTACAAAAACAAAACATCACACACAATGACAGAACGAGCGCTGCCAAAATCTGTACTAATACTGCTCTTAATGGCCCTAATTTATCCTGCAACCAAGCATTTGCAGACCATCCAGCGTTTTCCGACGGGCCAAACGCATCTCTTATAAGCTTCAATGTATGGGGCCAGATCAGTCTCAATAATTGCAAATGCACACAGAGAGACTTACAAATGCAAACACAAAGATTTACAAATGCGCACAGAACAATTTACAAATATGTTTGATTTACAAATGCACACAGAAGGATTTACAAATAAATTAAACTCACAAATGCACGCAGAACGACGTGTCTGTGTTTATTTATTTGTCAATCGCACTGCATTTGTTTGTGATTTATGAGACTCGCCTGCCGTGGCTAGATTCGCAAATATTTTTTTTTTTAAACAGACCTATCTGTAGCCCTCATTTTCAACCAATCACATGAGCGTCATTCGCTTTATTTGCACCTTAGAGGGGCGTGGCTTATCTCCGTGGCTTTACTCCGTGGAAACAGTTATAACTCCCGTCATCCACTATTTCTGCTTTATACTTGTTGTGGACATCCCATAAATGTCGGAACATCTAACGCCCTCGTGTTTGGGTTCATAAAATTAATATCATATATATATATATATATATTGTGGCATCACAAGGGGACAGGTAGTGGAGGGACGCTACAGAGTGGCCACCAGTGCAAAAACTACATCTCCCAGCCTGCCTCACCGCTCACCCAGCTGCAGCTGCTTAAGGCACCTGATTGAGGCAGGGCTGGGAGACTTAAGGGAGAGCACCTGGGAAGGAGAAAGGAGAGCGGAAGGTGAACCCATGAGCACCTGGAAGAGGACAACAAGGGCGAGGACCTCGTAGCCTGGATTCACCAGGATTGAGTTTTTGTTTGGTTAATTAACCACTTTCTCCTCCGGGATGTTTTGTGTTACCTAACTGGACCTTTTTTTTGATACTTTGTTGTTTTTGGATGTTACCTTGCTGGTGGGATGGGAAATAAACCTGGACTTTTTGTTAAATACCCTTGGACGTGCCTGTGTTCATCTCTCTCTTTGCACCGCCCCAGGCTAGCCTGTCCTAGCGACAGCCCGTGACACTACAGGTGGTGGAGAATGTGGGCACTGGGGCCAAAGTGCGGATGATTGAGAGAGGAGATATTGACGACTTGTCCCAACTTTTTTTCAGAACTTCAAACCCCAGGCCACCAATCCAAAATGGAGCCACTGATGCAGATGCTGTTGGAGAGCCAGAGGGCGCAGCAGGAAATCAGCGGTGCCCTGTTGGCACAGCAAATCAGGGCTAATGAACTGAAGGAGCAGGAGCTCAGGCAGAGGCCAGAGTCGAAGCCCAGGGCTGCTGATTACATCCCTAAACTTGGCGTGACCGACGATGTGGAAGCTTACCTTCATGCCTTTGAAGCTACGGCGACTCGAGAAGGGTGGCCAAAGAGACAGTGGGTTGGACTTCTGGCGCCGTTCCTATCCGGTGAGGCCCTTAAAGCATTTCGAGATGTAGAGGCTGATATTGCCCACGACTACGACCAGTTAAAGGGGGAGATTTTGAGTCGCCAGGGGCTCACCAAATTTAGCATGGCCCAACGGTTTCATAACTGGACTTTCCTAAGCGGAGAGACGCCCCGGTCCCAAATGCACGAGTTGATACGAGTGGCGAAAAGGTGGTTGGAACTGGACAAACACAGCCCGGCGGACATGATAGAAACCCTGGTTATGGACAAGTATCTACGGGGTCTACCGTACGAGGCAAAAAAAATAATTGGCCACCAAAAGTTAACAACGGCCACAGGGTTGGTAGAAGCCGTAGAACAGTTCCAGGCGGCCTCGGACATGCTCCAATCACCCTGTGAAGCGCCGGTGGCTTCTGTCCCGGCCCGGCCAAGTGTGCGTCGCCAAAGAGGTCCGGCCCTGGCCAACCCTCACTCGGACCCACCCAGCAGAGGCGGTAGTTCACCTGGACAGCCACGAGCGTTCCGGAACCCAGAGCCCCGCCAGTGCTATCGCTGTGGCAAATTCGGCCACATCTCCTGGCAGTGTGAAAGGCTAGACGAGCCCATGCCCACAGCGGAATCCGCCAGCGGCCCCCATGTCCACTTTGCTGCCCTCCTGGGCGAAAGTAGGGACCGGCGACCAACGTGCCCCGTAAAGGTGAATCGACGGGACCTAGAAGCCTTGCTCGATTCAGGAAGTGCTCGGACCCTAGTCCAGGAGGCAGTTTTGGAGGCAACGTCCCCGGCTCAAGGCGATCCCGTCCCGGTGGTTTGTGTCCACGGAGATACCCGAGAGTATCCGACCACCGTAGTGAAACTGACCACAACTAAGGGCACGTTTAATGTCGAGGTGGGAGTAATCCGGGACCTCCCGGTCCCAGTCCTGATCGGGCGTGACTTCCCAGCTTTTCGGATGCTGTGGAGGGAAGCCCTAAAGAAGCTTAGTCGAGAGCCCCGCAAACGTAAGTCGAACCCTCCACAATTGAGTGAAACCTGGATTAACGTTGCCAAACCATGCTTGTCCCCTCTAGTGTCAGTCCAAGCCTTGGCAGAAGCTTCTAGTGGAGCTGAGTCTGATGACGCTGAGCCCCAACCTGGGCCAAGTGAGGAGGACACTGATGGCCCTCGAGAAACACTGCCCCTTAAAGGTCAGTATGGAACTGCACAGTTGCAGGACCTGACTCTGGGTAATGCCTTAAGAAACGTCCAGGTCCTAGAGGGAACGTTGGTGGGAACCCGGTTGACCCCTTCCTACCCTCATTTTTCAGTGAAAAATGGCCTCTTGTATCAGGTAACAAGAAGTAAGGACCAAATCGTTGAGCAACTACTTGTGCCCCGGCCTCACCGCTCCACAGTTCTGCAGTTGGCCCACACTCACTTGCTGGGAGCGCACTTGGGCGTAGAGAAGACTAAAGAGAGGGTGTTACAGAGGTTTTTTTGGCCCGGAGTCCACAAGGAGATAGAGAACTACTGCCGCAGCTGCCCAGATTGTCAGGTCACCGCTCCGAAACCGACGTACCGGAACCCCCTTATCCCTTTGCCTATTATAGAAACCCCCTTTGAACGAGTAGGCATGGATATTGTGGGTCCCCTGCCCAAAAGTGTCCGAGGGCACCAGGACATCTTGGTCATAGTGGACTACGCCACCCGTTATCCGGAAGCCGTCCCTTTAAGAAAGGCCAATGCTAAACAAATAGCAAAAGAACTGTTCCTCTTCAGCAGCCGCGTGGGGATTCCAAAGGAGATTCTTACCGACCAGGGGACCCCCTTTGTGTCGAGGGTCACCAAGGAGTTGTGTGCGCTGTTACACGTGAAACAGGTGAGAACCTCGGTCTACCACCCCCAGACAGATGGGCTAGTGGAGAGGTTCAACAAGACCCTGAAAGCCATGCTGAGGAAGGCCATCGACAAAGACGGAAGAAACTGGGACCAGCTATTACCCTACCTTCTGTTTGCGGTAAGAGAGGTGCCTCAGGCTTCCACTGGCTTCTCACCCTTTGACCTGTTGTATTCTCACAAACCCAGGGGCCTTCTGGACATCGCCAAGGAGACGTGGGAGGAGCAACCCTGTCCCCATCGTACCATGATTGAACACGTGGGGGCGATGCGGGACCGGATGGCAGCTGTGTTCCCCATTGTGAAGGAACACATGGAGAAGGCTCAGAGGGATCAAAGGGCCGCCTATAACCGAGCAGCACAACCCAGGGAATTCAACCTTGAATTCTTGTCCCCACTGTGGAATGTAAGTTCTTGGCTACTTGGCAGGGGCCCTTTGAAGTAATTGAAAAGGTTGGGGAAGTCAATTACAAAGTACGACAAACAGGGAAGAGGAAAGGTGAGCAAATCTACCATATTAACCTCCTAAAGAAATGGCATGAGCGAGAGGTGTTGTTCAATGGCCTTTCCCCCAGAGAGTCGAGAGAACCCGCCCGGGACGAGGTGCAGTTAGGCCCGGACCTCTCTCCGCACCAGCGGCAGCAGGCAAAGGAGCTGGTAGAAGGAAATCAGGAAGTATTTTCATCCCTCCCAGGCTACACCCACCTGGTGGAACATGAGGTACGCACCCAGCCGCGAAAAACGGTGAACCAAAAGCCATATCGGGTGCCGGAGGCCCGCAAGAAGCTGATTAACGAGGAGGTAAGGAAGATGCTGGCGTTGAACGTGATTGAGGAATCCAAGAGTGCCTGGTCAAGCCCCATCGTCCTGGCTGACAAACCGGACGGAACAGCCCGGTTCTGTAATGATTTCAGAAAAGTAAATGACATTTCTGAATTTGATGCATATCCCATGCCTCGTGTCGATGAGCTAATTGAAAGCCTGGGCCAGGCACGTTTCCTAACCACCCTGGATCTCACCAAAGGTTATTGGCAGGTTCCATTGTCTCCAGGGTCGAAGGAGAAGACAGCCTTTGCCACCCCGGGAGGCCTCTGGCAGTACCGGATGATGCCTTTTGGCCTGTTTGGAGCCCCCGCCACCTTCCAGCACCTGATGGACCAAGTACTGAAACCCCATCGAGAATATGCAGCGGCCTATCTGGATGATGTGGTAATTCAGAGCCCAGACTGGGAGAGCCACCTACCACGGGTTCAGAAGGTCCTCGACTCCCTCCGACAGGCAGGCTTGACCGCCAACCCCAAAAAGTGTAGGCTGCCGTTTGGGGAGACCAACTACTTGGGGTACACCATCGGGCGGGGCCTTGTGAAACCCCAGGATGCGAAACTCCTTCTTGGGCCTGGCCAATTATTACAGACGTTTTATCCCGGATTTCTCTGTGATAGCGGCCCCTCTCACCGAACTGACGACCAAGAAACATTCCCACATGGTGCCCGGCCGCAGAAGAGGCCTTTAACGACCTGAAGAGGGCCTTGTGTTCGAAACCAGTCCTGATGGCCCCCGACTTTAGCAAGGAGTTCGTGGTCCAGGCAGATGCTTCTGAGATGGGCCTGGGTGCTGTCTTAGCCCAGATGAAGGAAGGTGAGGAACACCCCGTTCTGTATTTGAGCCGGAAGTTGCTGCCAAGGGAGAAGAACTATGCCACAGTGGAGAAAGAGTGCCTAGCGTTGAAATGGGCCCTGGAAACCCTCAAATATTACCTGCTTGGAAGGAGGTTCACTCTGGTAACAGATCATTCACCTTTGCAATGGATGGCAAAAAATAAGGAAACAAACAGCAGGGTAACTAGGTGGTTTTTAAGCCTCCAGCCGTTTAACTTCTCTGTCATTCACAGGCCAGGGCGACGCCATGGCAACGCAGATGCCCTGTCCCGCCGTGATGCCTTCTGGTGCTCATTCACCCTGCCGAGGACGTCAGGCCCGGGGAGAGGGATATGTGGCATCACAAGGGGACAGGTAGTGGAGGGACGCTACAGCACTCTGTAGCGCCCCTTTTGCCACCAGTGCAAAAACTACATCTCCCAGCCTGCCTCACCGCTCACCCAGCTGCAGCTGCTTAAGGCACCTGATTGAGGCAGGGCTGGGAGACTTAAGGGAGAGCACCTGGGAAGGAGAAAGGAGAGCGGAAGGTGAACCCACGAGCACCTGGAAGAGGACAACAAGGGCGAGGACCTCGTAGCCTGGATTCACCAGGATTGAGTTTTTGTTTGGTTAATTAACCACTTTCTCCTCCGGGATGTTTTGTGTTACCTAACTAGACCTTTTTTTTGATACTTTGTTGTTTTTGGATGTTACCTTGCTGGTGGGATGGGAAATAAACCTGGACTTTTTGTTAAATACCCTTGGACGTGCCTGTGTTCATCTCTCTCTTTGCACCGCCCCAGGCTAGCCTGTCCTAGCGACAACCCGTGACACTACAATATATATATATATATATATATATATATATATATATATATATATATATCTATATATCATCACAGCTCGGTGACTTTCACCGACAACGTCTAAATGACTGCGGGCGAACTTTTCGCTTCGCTCTATTCGCGTCATTCGTGCCGCACCAAGATTTACAAGATTATACTGAACTTTCAATGACTTACAACAATGGGGGTGGGGGTGTACATTAATTGTGTATCCCTCTGCAAATTGCGCAACTGCTCCCCGTGGGGAGGGGGAGATGCGCTCATGTGATTGGCTGAAAATGAGGGCGACATCTGATTGGCTACAGATAGGTCTATGTTGAAAAAGGATCTAGCCACGGCAGGGGAGTCTCATAAATCCACACATACATGTGAAGAATCCACAAACAAATGCAGTGCGATGGACAAATAAATAAACACAGACACGTCGTTCTGCATGCATTTGTGTGAGTCTAATTTATTTGTAAATCCTTCTGTGTGCATTTGTAAATCAAACATATTTGTAAATTGTTTTGTGCGTATTTGTAAATCTTTGTGTTTGCATTTGTAAGTTTTTCTGTGTGCATTTGCAATTATTGAGACTGATCTGACCCCATATCAATGCATCTACGACACTAGTCATATTATCAGAACTATCCGGAATCAAAGTATAGCAAGCCTTCCCAGTTAAATTCAAAGTCACACAAAGGCCACCTTGTTTGGCCAAAATATAGTCAAGAGCCATGTCATGTTTTAGCAACGTCAGTCTGAGGCTTCTGAGTGTTTGACAAAATTTCAAAACCTCTTATGGTTTCGTTCGCAAAACCCTGTAAAGTGTAGGTAATGTTATCAATGTGATCTGCCAAGAATGTCACCACATACCATGGAAATAATCCTATTACCCACTTCTCTGCTATACTTAGTCTCCAATGGTAAGATTCCAAATTGTTAAACTGTGCCATCTCACGTTTCTTCCTACTTCTTGAAGCGACATTAGATTGGACCCCATCTGGCCCTTTTCCCTTCTGGATAGTAAGAACCTCATATGTAAGTTTCAACGTTGCCATATAACAGCATCCTGTCCACCCATACGGTAGAAATATGTATGCCTTATCGTCACAAACCCACCAAATAACCTTGAAATTCCCTATAGTCACATTCCCAGGCAAACTTTAGTTCTGCACCCTTAAAGTTTTATTCTTTTTGTGATGTGGTACATAAAAAGTTACTTCATACAAATCATTACTAGTCTTATGTTCATGTTTACCCAAGTCCATCATATATTTATCATAATCTGATATCCCCATAAACATTCCCGGCCCATCATAAGTTGTATTTGAACAAAAACAGCTGTTAGCTCCCACTGATGTCACTTCCATTATATCAGGGACCGCCGTTCTGATATTTTCATGCTGATCAAGTAAATTTACATATGATAATCCCTTCAACCAAGAACAAGTAAATCTAGGCCTAAACAGATGTACTGCCCAAGCCATTATTGCATCTCTTGCTGACTGCTGCTGATACAACAGCCATGATAGTGCAGAACTTTGACATATAGTGTTTCTGGTATAGTCGATTTAGTGGAGCCTGATCATGTATAACCAGAGCCTGCTTCTTCTCCATCCTCTTATTATCCACCAGTTGTATTTGATTAAGTTTCCTGAGGGTCTCTTGGTCCTGTTCTTTCTGATCATGTTCCTTTTTCCTATGTAGCTCCACTTGGTGGGCTATATGATCCCTATAAACACCCTTTGCCATGCTTCCAAGACCAACCACCTCTGCCAGTTTGCTCCTCACTGGTAGGGGCAACCCCTTCTGTACTCTGGCTCGCAAAATTGACTGCTCCATTTGATTAAACTCCGGGTCATTTCCTGTGACATTTCTCCACACTTGATGAGCTCTCGACACATAGGCTCTCGGGTTTTCTTCCTGTCCTAGTGGTTCAATAAAAATATTGTCAGGATGTACATTTGTTGGAAATGTATCTTTCAGCGCTCTGCACACTCAACCTCTACTTGCAGAAAACAGCTCTGAATCATTCACAGCAGTTCCCACATATCGATTAAGTCCAGCTTTCTGTAGAATCTCTCCCATAGCATGAACTCCAATGAGATTAGCCAAGAGTCTCTTAATATTTCCAATGGCCGGTTGTTCTCCCACCATAATCTCTTCCAACTTCGAAATCCAAGGATGTGCTCCATCTTGAAGAGTAGGTAACTTTTCAAGTATGTTTGACATATCTGTACTCTGCCAAGGCTTATACTCCAAACTCTGTCCTTGGATGACCACTGGATACATGCTCTTGGGTGTCGACTGTATTTTAGAGCGCAATTTATTTTTCATACCCGATAGATTGGAGCCTTCTTTCTGTAGCTCCTCCTTCCGTATCTGCAACTCCTCTAACTGGTTCTCTAGTGATCTTTGTTTTTCTGGACTACCAGATTTACTCTAGTCACAGAGGCATTGGTCTATGGTTATTTCAACCTTTCTTAAAGTCCTCCGTGAGTCCTCTTCGATGCTGTCTCCATTCTCACTGTCATTTGTGGTATCATCTCCTCTCGTTTCTGCTCTGGCCAGCATCCAACTGACTTCAGGGTCATATCCTCCCATGGCCCCTTCCAGATCACTTTGGTCACTATCGTCTCTATAATCCACCCCTTGCATCCTAGTTCCCAAACTTGCTTCCTTACAACTTTTGGAAATTGAATACATCGTTATAGTTGTTTCCGCTAGTCCTGTTTCTATTATTTTGTCCTCCTTGTCTGTGATATGATAGTTACCCTCCTGACTGATCATTGGGAGCTGAGGATAGATTTCCTTAGACTTCGTCCCTATCTCATAAGGTGGCGGTCTCTTCACTGGGTTCATATGTGAGAAAAATGAATTGGTGTCTGCCAACAGTTTTTCTGTTTGTTTTGTATTCTGTCTCATTTAATAATAAAAATGTATATAGTGCTTTTCAAGATACTCAAAGACACTACATTATACAACGTAGCAATGCAGGGTTAAGTGTCTGGCTCAAGGACACATCAACTAGAGCGGGGCTTGAACTGCCAACCCCTTGATTGAAAGACGGGCATGCTAACCACTGACCCATAGTCGCCCCACATTTCTTCTGCGTCTTTATCTCTCTTAGCGTTTGCAGCTTTGATTTGTTTCTGTCCCTCATCTCCAAACAACTGGAGAATGCCAAGCTCCACTTGCCTCTTTTCTTTGTGTTTTTCCCCCTTTTTCCCTTCTTTTGCGCCGCCTTGTATGTGGATACAAGAGTCCCCTCCGCTGGCCATGGTTGGTCAATTTCAGGCCAGCGTTTATGCCATTTTTTCGATATCTTTGCAATGTTTGCGATGTCTCTAACTAAAGGATTATTCTTCTGTACTACATAAACAGGAGTGATTACTTTTGGATTTTTAGTGTCCTTTTCCCCCATAATAACGGCTTCCTTATGTTCCGTTATTGTAAATTAAGAAGTAATTGCTAAGATTAAAACTACTTAAAGCTATTTAGATTACTTCTTTCCCGTTTTTTTATTTATTTTAATCAATTAACCAATTAACCAATTAGCAAACCAACAAATCAAACAATCAATCAATCAGCCACTTAACAAATCAACAAACACTCAATCACTCAACCAACCAACAAATTAATCAATTCATTCAGTCATTCATGTATTAAAACCACAAATTCACCCTAGTCAAAAATGAAATTGATTTGTCAACGCCAAAAGGATCAAGAGCTCATTAATGCAATAGCACAACCCAAAGTCTGCTTATAATATTTGACAAAAAGATCACGCACTCCCACAAGTGACTGACTCACAAAATGTGGTCTTAATCACTGTAAGACAATCGCCTGATTAACACCCAATATTCCGCTCAAATCGTCAATCAGTCACAATATTGAATTTCCAACACAGCACAAATCAGACTAAATCACGCACAAACAATAAAGCTGACATCCGCAATTGTCAGCAGAGTTTAGACCAAACAATCATATGCCATCAATGAATTAAATGCATTAACTGGTCAGTCAGTTGCCAAGCCCTCTATTCATTTATTTATTTTTATTTTAACTAACTACAGTATGTAGTCTTTCATGTGTATGTAAACAGATCAATATTCTTATAAGCTTATAAATGAAAGCAAGTTAAAATGTACTGAACATAAACAGAGACAGTTTGAGGAAGGGGTCTTAGTTCTCCAATAGGAGACTCATAGTGTCATTACGTCCCTTATAAAAGAAAAAAGAAGGGCTCATGTTTTATTAGTCTTTTTAAAAGAAGCTCATTGTGTATTTAGTAACTTATTTGTTATATTACGTCCTCTCAAAAGAATCTCATTGTTTATTTAATAACTCATTTATTATATTACGTCCTCTCAAAAGAAGCTCATTGTATATTTAATAACTCATTTGTTGTATTACGTCCTCTCAAAATAGAACAAAATATCTGTCCTTACAAGTTATTAAATGTTCTGTTCTCAACCACAACCTCTATTCAATAGCTCTTCCTGCAGTTTGTCACACACAGCTGGAACACATCAGTGATCGCGCTTCACACACACACCCAGGGCAACCAGCGCACACACATTTTCACAAAACTCAAAAAACAAAAACAGCACTTCGTACTTTTGTTCCCAAAAAGAAACAACTCATTTATACCACTCATTCATATAGCATGCTTTTTGCCGCTCCCTTTTCTTTCTTTCTTATTCTCATCAAATTTATGCTACCTTCTGAGATGTAATTAGTCGATGAGATGCTGCATCAGACAATGTTCGTCAACAAATGTCAGAGTGGGAACAGTCAATAGACCTTTTCTTCTACAATCTCCAGGTATTAAACTGACCATACGGTGTTGGTCCAGGTTTTACAGCCCGCGTTTATTTATCCAGATTCTGCTGCTCAGTCATATGATCCTTTCCTTTAATCGTATCTCTCTCTCTTTACTCTGTCCCTTATCACTGTTTTATTTATTTATTTATTTATTCAAATTACCTGGATCCAGGTTTATCCCAATTTTGTCTTTTTAACTTAATTCCTGACTGTGTCAAGCCAATTATTACGCAGTGGCTAATTTGCATGTGTCTTACCGTTAAGGAGTTGAGGGCCCAATCTCCATTAATCATCAACTCAAGAATCCAGGTGTAACCCTTTGGTTCTGCTCCAGCTCACTGCCTTGGACGTGTGAAAAGTGCAAGTGACCACAGCCGCCTACCACTGATGCCCTGGACCGCTTTGCTTCTATTTCAGCCTCCATGTTATCGTGTCAGAACAGCCACAGCCTGAGTTTTCTGTGTGCGGTTCGTGGCATAAACAGTGAAAATCTGATCTGATGAAGGTCGTAATGACTTCATACCAGCAACAATACACCTTTCACTTCAGTTTCAATGTCTATATCCATAGAATATTTTACAGGCATGAAGAAAATATTAATATCAATTTAAAGCTCAACTATTTCTGTGTCCTTTTCAAATTAAAAGCCCTTGAGTGTTTCTGTTAAAAGAATCCATTAATTTATAACTTTGTTGAAAAATGTAAAAAGTAAAGTAAGAGCATTTGTCTGTGGCAAGTTTGTTACACTTTTACATATCTATAAAATAGGATCATTTTAATGCATATATGTCAAACTGAACTTCAATTTAGTCAAATGAATGCTTACTAGTGATTATTATTTTTGATTAAAAAATCCCACTTTGGGTTACATTTACGCTACATAAAAACAAATAATATGCGTCTAGCGCTTCTAAACTGTAAACTTGTAGAATGTGTCCTCCTCAGTCAGTAACAGGACAGCTGAATCTTTTTGTTAGTGATTAAAGAACAATATACATATTTAAATATTAACATTTTGAATTGATATACTGTATACAGTATTGGAATAGTTCACAGTGATGTAATAATACTCATGATGAGTGATATGACAATTCATGGCTACTCCATTGCAATGCATATGAATGTGTTATAAATATAGATTTCTGTAAGTGACAGCTAGTCTTGTGTGATCCAACCAAGCCAAATGAAATACTGCATGAACCTAAAATACACCAGAATGAAGTGAAATACTTACCCGATGAAGTAAGTGATGATGAGGAGTTGGACGGCACGGTTGATGATGCCGATGGTCCAGCTCTTCACTACCACTGACTTTGTGGTTTCATAGGTGAAGAAGTCTTTTATACAAGACCACATCTTAGCCGTATGTGTGTGAGTATACACAAAATAAGCTTGTGTGTGTGTATTTTCTGTATGTGGTATGGTTAAAGAAAAATAAAGCAATTTACAAAAATATGAAGAAAATGCCGCTGTGTATGGATTATGGATGTAAAGCCTGAAACTGAACTCCAATTGAAGCGGCTGTTGGTGTGTGTGCTGTACAGCAATTACAGATGTCGGTCTCCAAACATGGCTGACGTCTTCATTCTTCTTTTGTGTTGGAAAAAGAAAATGCATTCATATTTCAGGTCCAACACTGAGAGCTGTATCCAGATATCCACAAGCTGTACCTCTTCTTCTGTTAGTGCTCTCTTCCTGTGACTTCATGTATGATGTTGACTAACTGGTCAACAAGTAAACAGCTTTCTCTCTCTGTCCGCTTCTGTCTTCCGTCATCTCTCTCTCTCCCTCTCTTGTTTAGCTCTGACTACCCCCCCACCCACCCACACACACACAGTCAGAGCTAAACCACTCCTCAAAGTCCCCATCCCTCCTCCCTCAGCTCAAGGAGGCATATTCCCTACCCTGGCCCTATTGGACTGAATCATTTAGGCCCACTAGACACTTCTGTGGTCTGTCAGTTTTTCTCAGAACGTCAGGATAATAATATTCATGGTGAATTTAGCTGCATGGCTCAAACTGTTAACTGGATGTTTCCCACGTCGCTAAGTTACCTAACTTTGAAAGAAAATGACGATATAATTTAAGAACAACCACTTTAGTGTAGCAGATCAATGACACAGTGAGAGGAGCAGAACTCCTCTTGTGTAAAAGGCTGCTATCAGTCCCATCCATCAGTCTCTATATCCCAATACACACCACAAATCATATCCAGGAGGTAACATTACACTCCAATTCAATCACAGCTGTCTATTCTACCACTCTCTGAATACCTCCATTAAACGGCAATCACATGATAAGTCGATAATGGACTGCCATTGGATGAGAACCAGGAAGTGGTCAAATATCAGTTTAAGTTGGTTGCAAATTGCAACCTTATTGCTCGATGCGACCAAATCCTTCACACTGCACCTTTAAGAGAGGTTTTTGTAACAAGCTCGTGGCTGTCACATGCAGGTTTCCCCCCCCCCAGCACCAAGGAATGAGCACACTTAGGGTATATTTTGCAATATCCTTTATTTAGTTGGAGACTGTCCCTCTGCTCTCCCCTCTCTCGTGCCTCCAACTGTATGCCCTACATATAGGGCAGAGCCACTCAGGCCTTGATTCCCCGCAGCTGAGGCCAATTCCCGACACCTGTTCCCTGAACCACTCCCCTACACCTCTCCGCAGCTGAGCCTAACCACGCCCCAGCCACCACAGTTTTGTTCTACCATATGAAATACATAAATGCCCCTCTGTTGAATTTAGAAGCTTTTATGTGTCTTAATAAGGGTGCTAACTAATGAGAGTCTAAATGAAGCAACTAAACGTCCTCACTACACTAGTCCTCCTTTATCTTAGTGGTAGAGTCCTGAAGTCATGTGACCGTGCTGTATAGTCCTCTATAGCTTTCTCTGGATATCGGTGTCGAGACAAAGAGAAAGTGGTATTTCTCTTAACACACACACACACACACACACACACACACACACACACCTTCAATTAGATTATACAGTAGGTGGATCTATGTGGATGGAGGGATAAGGGAGACGTAGAAAGGGAAATGCAGAGGAAGACAGCTGTAGAACTCATCAAAAAGATTTGTATTGATTTTTATATTGATGACCTGAGAGAAGGGCTACTTTTGTCCTCTGCCTTCCTGTCACCCATCATCATAACCATCATTATCAACATAATTCTCATTGTAAGGATTACGTCTGTTGAGACACAAAGATCATGCCAGTATACTTGTATTTGGGCCCTGCGACCACTTTGTAGAAGCTAAAAGGAAACCAAATTAAGACTAAAGTAGACTAAATGTCTTCCTGTGGTGTGGAAAAGAGTTCAGCCATCTCCATGGATAAATTAAGAAAAATACATATTAAAAATACAATTGTTTGTGCTCATTTATTACTGTATGCTGAAGGACCTCTTGTGGTTGCGGTGATTCACCCAGTTTGAAAGACCAATTTGATTGATTTCTCTATACCGTCATTGACAGCAGATGCCTGAATTGCACATACAGTTAATCTTCTGGTGGAGATAGTAATGGCATATTATGTTGTGCTATTAAAGCTTCACAGGAAGTCTTTACAAACTTTCTGAAGGCTGGAAAAATGTATAAGCACAATAATAGCAGTTGTGTTTAATTGTAAAAATATGTATTTTTCTTAATCTATCCATGGAGATGGCTGAACACACCACAGGAAGACATTTAGTCTACTTTAGTCTTAATTTGGTTTCCTTTTAGCTTCTACAAAGTGGTCGCAGGGTCCAAATACAAGTGTACTGCCATGATCTTTGTGTCTCAACAGACGTAATCCTTACAATGAGAATTATGTTGATAATGATGGTTATGGGTGACAGGAAGGCAGAGGACAAAAGTAGCCCTTCTCTCAGGTCATCAATATAAAAATCAATACAAATCTTTTTGACGAGTTCTACAGCCGTCTTCCTCTGCATTTCCCTCTCTACGTCTCCCTTATCTCTCCATCCACATAGATCCACTTACTGTATAATCTAATCGAAGGTATGTGTGTGTGTTGTGTGTTAAGAGAAATACCACTTTCTCTTTGTCTCGACACCGATATCCAGAGAAAGCTATAGAGGACTATACAGCACGGTCACATGGCTTCAGGACTCTACCACTAAGATAAAGGAGGACTAGTGTAGTGAGGACGTTTAGTTGCTTCATTTAAACTCTCATCAGTTAGCGCCCTTTTTAAGACACATAAAAGCTTCTAAATTCAACAGAGGGGCATTTATGTATTTCATATGGTAGAACAAAACCTCTCTTAAAGGTGCAGTGTGAAGGATTTGGTGGCATCGAGCAATAAGGTTGCAGTTTGCAACCAACTTAAACTGATATTTGACCACTTCCTGGTTCTCATCCAATGGCAGTCCATTATCGACTTATCATGTGACTGCCGTTTAATGGAGGTATTCAGAGAGTGGTAGAATAGACTGAAGACAGCTGTGATTGAATTGGAGTGTAATGTTATCTCCTGGATATGATTTGTGGTGTGTATTGGGATATAGAGACTGATGGATGGGACCGATATCAGCCTTTTACACAAAAGGAGTTCTGCTCCTCTCACGTTGCTCAACCTTGAACATGAGCGATAAAATGCATTCTGAGGATTGATCTGCTACACTAAAGTGGTTGTTCTTAAATGATATCGTCATTTTGTTTCAAAGTTAGGTAAGTTAGCGACGTGGGAAACATCCAGTTAACAGTTTGAGCCATGCAGCTAAATTCACCATGAATATTATTATCCTGACGTTCTGAGAAAAACTGACAGACCACAGAATTGTGTAGTGGGTCTAAATGATTCAGTCCAATAGGGCCAGGGTAGGGAATATGCCTCCTTGGGTCCCTTTTTGACTTTCTCTTCTCTTTATTTGAAAGATAAGTGCTCTAGTTGGCAGCCTAAACATATCACAAAGAAATCTCTTTTTAATACCTCTGAAAGATGATTTTAGACTTATCACACAGCTCTTGTCTTTCCTTTAATCTAAAAACTCTGAATGCTGTGCACCAAAAACCTTAACCGTGGACATCCAAGGTGCGCTGAGCTGAGGGAGGAGGGAGGGGGACTTTGAGGAGTGGTTTAGCTCTGACTGTGTGTGTGTGGGTGGGGGTGTGGGTGGGGGGGGGGGGGGGGGGGGGGGGGGGGGGGGGGGGTCAGAGCTAAACAAGAGAGGGAGAGAGAGAGATGACGGAAGACAGAAGCGGACAGAGAGAGAAAGCTGTTTACTTGTTGACCAGTTAGTCAACATCATACATGAAGTCACAGGAAGAGAGCACTAACAGAAGAAGAGGTACAGCTTGTGGATATCTGGATACAGCTCTCAGTGTTGGACCTGAAATATGAATGTACTTTCTTTTTCCAACACAAAAGAAGAATGAAGACGTCAGCCATGTTTGGAGACCGACATCTGTAATTGCTGTACAGCACACACACCAACAGCCGCTTCAATTGGAGTTCAGTTTCAGGCTTTACATCCATAATCCATACACAGCGGCATTTTCTTCATATTTCTGTAAATTGCTTTATATTTCTTTAACCATACCACATACAGAAAATACACACACACAAGCTTATTTTGTGTATACTCACACACATACGGCTAAGATGTGGTCTTGTATAAAAGACTTCTTCACCTATGAAACCACAAAGTCAGTGGTAGTGAAGAGCTGGACCATCGGCATCATCAACCGTGCCGTCCAACTCCTCATCATCACTTACTTCATCGGGTAAGTATTTCACTTCATTCTGGTGTATTTTAGGTTCATGCAGTATTTCATTTGGCTTGGTTGGATCACACAAGACTAGCTGTCACTTACAGAAATCTATATTTATAACACATTCATATGCATTGCAATGGAGTAGCCATGAATTGTCATATCACTCATCATGAGTATTATTACATCACTGTGAACTATTCCAATACTGTATACAGTATATCAATTCAAAATGTTAATATTTAACTTGTTCTTTAATCACTAACAAAAAGATTCAGCTGTCCTGTTACTGACTGAGGAGGACACATTCTACAAGTTTACAGTTTAGAAGCGCTAGACGCATATTATTTGTTTTTATGTAGCGTAAATGTAACCCAAAGTGGGATTTTTTAATCAAAAATAATAATCACTAGTAAGCATTCATTTGACTAAATTGAAGTTCAGTTTGGCATATATGCATTAAAATGATCCTATTTTATAGATATGTAAAAGTGTAACAAACTTGCCACAGACAAATCTGCTCTTACTGTACTTTTTACATTTTCCCACAAAGTTATAAATTAATGGGTTCTTTTAACAGAAACACTCAAGGGCTTTTAATTTGAAAAGGACACAGAAATAGTTGAGCTTTAAATTGATATTAATATTTTCTTCATGCCTGTAAAATATTCTATGGATATAGACATTGAAACTGAAGTGAAAGGTGTATTGTTGCTGGTATGAAGTCATTACGACCTTCATCAGATCAGATTTTCACTGTTTATGCCACGAACCGCACACAGAAAACTCAGGCTGTGGCTGTTCTGACACGATAACATGGACGCTGAAATAGAAGCAAAGCAGTCCAGGGCATCAGTGGTAGGCGTCTCAGCTTTTGGCACACAGCTTGCTGTGGTCACTTGCACCATGAAGCCTTTCACACGTCCAAGGCAGTGAGCTGGAGCAGAACCAAAGGGTTACACCTGGATTTTTGAGTTGCCATTATTTATTGCTCTAGATCATGTTGCCATCAATGATGCTGATATTGAGCGCTTTCATCAGCAGAGGGGATCCATCTTGAACTATAAGGAAGGAGGGTGTAGCTGTGTTGGCTTGATCTGATACAGCAGCTGCTGCTGGTCGCCAGCTAACGACACACAAGTCATGGCTAGGACAAGTGACTAGTTTCCTTTTAGGTTCTGTGAGTTGGCAATGTGCAATATGTTGCCTGTAAATGTTCTCTGGCAGGCTAGATGCAGAAGCTCCAGTATATTAGCTCAAGTACCTGGGAATTTCCTTTTGGCGCTTCAGTGTTGACATTTTTTTGTTTATTTTTGAATCAGAAGCTGCAGCCACATGCTTGACATCATCGACACAGAGCAGAACTAGCTCTGGGAACACAATTTCTCCCATTTCACTCACTGCTGATTTGCATTCCTTGACGAAATGTCCCTTTTTCCCACAGTAATGTTGTTGCAGCTGGACAGTGTTTCATTATTAGCTAAGTTCTTGTGAGATCCAAACCTGAAGCATCTGCGTTGCTGCTGGCTACCATGTGCCTGTTTGTGAAGGTCCAGTGACGGTGTTTTAGCTGGTTGTGTGAGAACACTAGGTTTAATGGCACTCCTAGCGATTGCGGTTATGTATTACAATGAGTTTACAAGTTGGAAGGTTAAGACAAATAAATAACTCTGTATGGATTATGTGATATCAAATGAATTACACTGTATGTAATGTTTAAATGTATCAATTAGAATTATGGGAAATTTTTCAATTCGGCTCAATTTTGTTGACAGACCTCATGGCAGAGGAAACTCTCCTTGGAGAAGGCCGTTCATTTGCTAACAGTTGCGCTCTTCCTGAAAATGTGGGTTTGAAGCACTTCGACAGTGTAAAAAACAACCTGTCATTTTTCCTGGCTGCCTAAACTTGGCATGTAATTGTCAAGCTTGTCCATCTGAGCCTCTCACGAGGTCACGATATACGTCACACATCTCAAGAGGTCACGTATTACTAATACTTAACCTCTCGAGAAAAGCTAGCGAGCTATAGCAAACCCAAAAGCGAGAGAAAATTAGTTAAAAAAAACAGACGTCTTTGGAGAGCTTCTTTGTAAAGCGGTTTTCTGCAATGACAGCGACGAAAACTGAGTTACGGAGCAGACTGGACATAACAAACACTTCGGGGGTCGTTGTCTCCCGTCACCCCGAGATGGCACCGGATCGTTACAGATAAACAAGCTCAGGGCTCCCACTAATTCGGTGTCATGGTGAGTTGTATTTTTATGCACTTTATGCCGGTCGCATCATTTTATTACGTCATATTTATTACGTCATATTTATTACGTCATATTTATTACGTCATATTTATTACGTCATATTTATCGCCCACACTGTGAAGGCCGGTCCGTGAAAATATCGTCTGACACGAAACCGGTCCGTGGCTCAAAAAAGATTGGGGACCGCTGTCCTACAGTATGTAGGTGTACACCCCCCCGATGAGGACACATCCTTTTGGGAGCCATCTTGCCATTTACTAAACACGCATATCTTTTCAGTTTTAGCTCAATATCACATTTTGTTTTATTTTTGTGTGCATGCTTCAGGTGGGTGTTTGTCAATGAGAAGGCCTACCAGGTGAGAGACACAGCTATTGAATCCTCAGTGATGACCAAGGTCAAAGGTTTTGGAATCTACAATAACAAGGTCATGGATGTTGCAGACTATGTCATTCCTACACAGGTATGATGGACGGATGGGTGGATGGATGGATGTCATGGATGGATGGATGGATGGGGGATGGATGAATAGGGGATGGACGGATGGATGAGGATGGATGGATGGATGGGGGATGGATGGATGGATGGACAGATGATTGACAGTAGTGCTATATGTGTTTTCCACAGGGAGCTTCAGTCTTCTGCATCATCACCAAAATCATAACCACAGAGAACCAAGTCCAAGGTTACTGTCCTGAGGTCAGTTACTGTCACCACTGTTACTGCAATACTATTAATAACTAGTATTCGTTCATCACAAATATTAATACTTCTACCACCATTGGTGAAATGGATGACAGGCAAAGGTTACTAGCGACGGCTCTCACATTACACAGTCATTTAATCCACTGTTAATGCCAAATAATTAATGATTCAGCTATAATGTATGTGTGTGTATGTGTGTGTCTTTGTGTGTGTGTGTGCATCCAGAGTGAGAATAAGTATAATTGTACGCAGGACAGTCAATGCAAAAGGAAGCCAGGTAGTTATGGTGAGTACTTCTTTCTGTTTCTTTTCTCATCATATTTGATCAAGCTTTTGAACATAATTGATGACAGCAATTTGATAGATATTGTTGTTATTATTACGTATATGCATATGTGTTGAATTACTACATTAGAATCAGTATGTAATCAGTGTTTATGCAGTTAGCAACAAAGCTTTTCTTTTCCTGCTCAGGAATCATGACAGGGAAATGTGTTCCGTTCAACACCACCATCAAGATGTGTGAGATACAAGGATGGTGTCCTGCCGAGATCGACACCATCAAGACGTAAGACCATGCTGTGCACGTGATAGAGAGCCCTTTGAAAAGTGTCCATTGGTAGTAACTGAGCCTGAATACGTTGATAATCAAAGAAAAAATTGTTTGCACAATGTCTATCTGTCTTTTCTCTTCTTCTATGTTCCTCCATTTGTCTCTCTTTCAGTAAGCCAATGATGGAGGTGCAGAATTTTACAATTTTTATTAAGAATAGCATCCGCTTTCCAACCTTCAACTACACTAAGTATGACAACTATGATTGTAAATGCGATGATTGTAAATGCGATGATGGTAATGACGAAGACACTAAAGTCTGACATGTTGATTTTATGGTATGTCTGTATGTGTGCAGAGGGAACTTCCTGACTACCATCACTAACGATTACATAAAGCATTGTAACTTTGACATGGTCAACAACACCTACTGCCCCATCTTCAGAGTGGGAGACGTGGTCCGCTACGCACAGCAGAACTTCACCAAGCTGGCAGACAAGGTAGAGTCAGGAGTCTGAGTCCAGGCCGATGGTTCTCTGGTCTCTAAGTCCTGATCACTACAATGACACAGCAGTTATCCTTCAAAGCTGTGTCAACAATGTTTTTTATATCGTTGAAATCGAGTATAAATCCTGCACATGGGCCTAATAACTACAGAAACAGTCTGGGTATATACTGCTCTGCATGACGCGGCCTTATTTGTTATTGTTCTGGGGCATTGAGGACATCAGAGAGTCAAATCTGAGACTTTGAGTGGCAAGTCAAAGTCAAAAGTCGGGTCTCTTAAGTCTAAAGTCAATTATCAAGTATAAACAACTGAGTTATTAATACATCAGACAACACACTGAGTTACTGGTCAGTAACCCCTGGCGTTCTGGCAGTTGACAACCTCATTTATATATTGTTTTACACAAAATTACCATATATTAGCTGCATAAAACCAATAATAGTAGCAGCTCTCGTGTTTTGAAACTTCTGTCAGGGGGGAGTGATTGGAATAAAGATCGGCTGGATATGTGATCTGGACAAGTCAGATGACCAGTGTAACCCCTCGTACTCATTCACCCGACTGGATGCCATGTCACAGAAGAACGCTGTCTCACCGGGATACAATTTCAGGTATTTAGCTACACAGTAATGTATATTAGAAACCTTGTTTTGTTATATTTGCTCAGTATATTTGTGCCTACAAAAGCCCATATTACAAGACAATACCCCACCATACACAGCCTGTTTACCCTGCTGCTGTCTGGCAAGAGACACATAAATATCAGCTTCTGTACCACCAGACTTCATAGCTTCCTTCCTCAGACTGTGAGACTTGTAAACTCACCCCGTACCTTCCACAAATCATAGAGTTTCATTATGTTCTCATATGTGCTTTTCTTATGTTGCAAAATGGGAATACATACTGCGTTTCGTTGTGCAACAATGACAATAAATGAACCTGCAACCTTGTAATATTGCCATGTGGACATTTCAGGCAACACCCCTGTCTGGCAATTTCCCAATTAATATACACAGCTGGGGTTAATTATGGATGACTACCACCAGTGTCTGTTTTCTGCTGTCAGATTATTCTGCACTGGAGGAACCCTGACCATGTTGGACAGTCTTTGAGCTTTCCTCCCGTGTTAAAATAACTGTATCGACAAGATGAGATCAACACGCGGCCATATCTGCAAAGATTATGGCAAGAATGGCTATTCCAGATCTGAGCTTTGATGTAAGGACAATATGAGACCTTTGCATCTGTAATCCAACATCAGCAACATCTTCTAGTTTTTCATACGTGTCTTTGACTCCGCTGGGAAACTACTAAACCATTCAGTTACAGAGGCGACTATCACCCTTATGTTCAACAGCTTCATTTATTGAATTTGTTCACTATTTGTTTACATGTTGTATCAGGCTGTTAGAACTTTCACCATGGTGGTTATTTGCTCTTTTGACCCTTTGAAAAGTGCTACTATGATTTCAAATGTGACATACAAATAATCATTTACTTTATTTCTACACCTAAAAAAATGTGTTTCAGTTGCACACTGATCCATAGGCTTAAATATTTTTTTCTTTAATATTAGACTTGTGGGATTTGTCTGTCTGGACAGGTTTGCCAAATACTATAAGATGGAGAATGGGACGGACTACCGCACTTTGGTCAAAGCCTATGCTATTAGGTTTGATGTTCTGGTCAATGGAAATGTGAGTATATATTAATGTGTAACAACGTGTGTATAATTTATTTAATTAATAATGAATAAAGAGATATGGATATGAATGTAGTTGTTTTAACATTTCAACATGGCCTTTTCCTCTTTGTAATGCACACAAATACATCTTCTGGCACCAGTTGCTTTGGTTTTTTCGTGCACAATACTTCCACATCCTTTTAAACCTCTTGGGAAGGCCTGTTACAAATATCTTATTTAGCATTACAGAATAGCAGAATAATTGGACACGGGACATGCAACCCGTCCTCACTCCCAATAACGCTGCTTGGTTTGTGCCCCTTGGCGTTTGACCCTCATTGAGCATGTAACACACTTGCAATAGTTCAGGGCGGGTGGGACTGAAGGAGTATGGGTAAAACAATACAAGCCCTTTGCCACTTGCTCTTTGCTCTGGCCGAGATCATTTAAGTATCATAAGTGGACTTGGACACGCTCTAAATGCACTGCAGTGTCACTTTTAGACCATACACTATAGATCGTTTAGATAAGGCCCATATCTCCATCATAATCTCAAGTCATAAAGTAGCTATGTTCAATGAAATGAAATTATCAGAAGTCGTCAACCTTTCAATAATAGGGCCTGCGGTCTTTGGTTTGGAAAGTCTCCACATGGTCCATTACATAGAGCAACTGTGGCTCAGTGGATGAGCAGGGTCGTCCTTCAAAGAGATGATCGGCTGTTTGATCCCCGGCTGTTTGATCCCCGGCTGCGTCGATACGCCATGTCGATGTCCTTGGCAAGACACCTAAACCCAAGTTGCTCCCGCATACTGTATGAATGATAAATTAGTCCTGATGGTCAGGTCATTAGTCATCCCCTGTGATCAGGGTATGAATGGATGAATGATGATGACATGTAGAATTAAAGTGCTTTGAGTGGAAGACTAGAAAAGAGATATTCAAGTACAGTCCATTTACACTTGTCATTAATCACAAGGTAAATTTAGGGACTTAGGAGATGAACAGAAGTTATTTCTTTGTACTACAAGGATAACGTTCTAGTCATCAAGGGATTGAAGCCTGCTGAGATTAACTACTATTCTTACTCTGTAGGCCGGGAAGTTCAACATGATCCCTACACTCATCAACATGGTGGCAGCCTTCACGTCAGTGGGAGTGGTGAGTTGTACGTAAAACAGCTCATTAATTTCAGAGCTTTGTGTTTTCACTCAGAATTGATATGGAGACAAACATTCTTCTTTTACCTATGTTTTTGAGTATTATCTCATGACAAGTTGATTCAACCCATATTACATGGGTTGAATCTCATCTCTACTCTTGCTTTGTTGAATGCTTTATAAATTAAGGTGATTATTCTTATCATTTTCATTTAGGGCACCGTGTTGTGTGATATCATACTGCTGAACTTCCTGAAAGGAGCGGAGCAGTACAAGGCCAAGAAATTTGAAGAGGTAAAATACCTGCTCTTTTTTATTAGTGTTGGTTATCACAAATATGTGAAGCATATTTTATTAAAGCTGCATTATTTATTTATTTAGAGGCAGTGCAACAAGCTGAAATCTCGATCTTTAAAGTTGTTACATAAGTCCAATATTCACTCCTCTTCTACTTCTGTTTTGGGCTCCACTATGAGCACCAGATAGTCTCCAACTGTGTCCATCTGCAGTTTGGTGCTGAGCAGGAAGTGTACAGAAGACTTTCAGAGCTTTTTCACAGGGAGGGACCACCAAACTTGTGAAAATAGAGGAAATGACAGCATATTATTTGACCTAGTGTGAAAGAGAGGGCACACACAACAAGTAAAAAGAAGAATCATCTTTATTTAGATTCAGTTTTGATACATTCGTTAATTTAGCAAACTAGATATTTTTGTTTAAATAAAATCCTGAGTCCTCATTGTCTGAGGCCGAGACAAGGCTGGAACCGTTAAAACAGCCTTGTTCAGATGGCCAGCTCAAATCAGTTTTGGGCATTTCTACATTGTATCCAGATTGACTTTTGAAAGTCTGGACCTAAAAAAAAAAAATGAAATGTGACGTTTAAAAGTGGTTGGACTGCAGATGCGTCTTAGTCCGGCCGTTCTGGCTGCTCAACTCTGTTCATCTGTACACATGACATCTATTGCTTCTGTCCATCCGGGGAGAGGGATCCTCCTCTGTTGCTCTCCTGAAGGTTTCTTCCCTTTTTTCCCCCTGAAAGGGTTTTTTCTATTATTTGGGAGTTTTTCCTGATCCGATGTGAGTTTCCTGGGACAGGGATATCATATGTGTACAGATTGTAAAGCCCTCTGAGGCAAATTTGTAATTTGTGATATTGGGCTATATAAAATAAACTGAATTGAACTCGGATTTGAAAGTGCTGAGCAGAATCCATGTTGCTAGAAGCAGATAGCTATGGAGGACAACTGAGGAGAACAACACAGTACATGGACAGAAGCTGGAATAAGCCTGTACCAATGCACACCAGCAATTTGACGACGCATTGTTTAGATGGCCAATGCTTTCTCATCAGAAAGCCTTTTTACCAGTTTAGCGACATAGTTATTGAAACCTACGTTGTTACCGCAGAAACCCATTCAGGTTTCTTTATGTCTGGACACAAATCTGGTTGGATCATTTGCATATAACAATGTGAACATATGGCAATATGTGTGGTGACAAACTAAAGAGCAACATGTCTCTCTCTCTCTCATATACTGTAGGTGTCGGACAGCCCACTGGATTACCAAAGCAATGGGTTGTACCACTCCCAGCTATCACTCAGACATAGCGAGACCATCATGCGGTCCAGTGACTCCGGAGCATTTTCTATTGAACATTACAGCTAAATGGACAGGAGCAGGGAGCAGTGGACTGAGAAAGACAGACATAGAGTTGGTTTCTCTCAAAATGTTAATGTTTTTAAACTTCATACATTTTTATACATTCAAAAAACCTTTACATTGTCAACATCAAAAAATATGTGAAGAACCTTTCATTGTTGCAAAGTTATTCTTAAATGTTTCAATTCACTTAAAAACAAAAGTGTCTTTGCATGGTGACACTTTTGGCATGTGCCATTGGCTCAGGATTTTCTGAGCAGGATAAAAAGCAGTTTGTGTTTCAAGGAGCCTGATATAACATTCATCAGACAACTATGTATATGTAAAGCTATTGAGGAGTGGTGTCTACATGAGCATAGAAAGAAGTCTCTAAAGCTTTTGAGCAGAGAAGGAAGTCTCTCTCCCAAACCGTACCACTCAGCTCGTTCCCTTCGCTCGGCTTCTGCCAATCGGCTTGTAGCTCCGTCACTACGAGCTAAACACTCAACAAAGTCACGACTGTTTGCTGTGCTGGCTCCTCATTGGTGGAACGAGCTCCCCATTGACATCAGGACAGCAGAATGTCTCTACATCTTCCGTCGCAAACTAAAAACACATCTTTTTCGACTATACCTTGAATAGGGAATGTAGCGCCGTAGTAGCACTTTGGTAGCACTTAAATGTCTCTTACTGATAGCACTTTGTAGTTTAACTTTAGTGAAGAAATTGTACTTTCTTGATTCTTGTTGTTTTGAGTTTGGACTCATGGTTTAATGCACTTATTGTAAGTCGCTTTGGATAAAAGCTTCAGCTAAATGACATGTAATGTGTGTGTTGTTGTCAGAGCTTCACATTGCTTTTTCTCATAGCCGGTACCGTGCGTGCATGTGTGTGCATGTGAGTGCATGTGAGTGCATGTGCGCGTGCCCCACTGATTAGCCCACATCCGCCGCTCTGCACTGATCTCATACAACACAGTTGATAATGCCGGCCCAACCGACAGCGTTTAATATGGAAGCTTAGCATTCACCCTCAGGTAAACACTGTTAGCTCCGTCCGCACTGTTGGCGTACTTTGTATTGTTAGCTCCACGCCAT
This sequence comes from Cyclopterus lumpus, assembly GCF_009769545.1. Lineage (NCBI taxonomy): Eukaryota > Metazoa > Chordata > Actinopteri > Perciformes > Cyclopteridae > Cyclopterus > Cyclopterus lumpus. Next base: position 1,717,581 of record NC_046966.1, on the reverse strand, counting down.
CAACTAAGGCGTCACCATTTTGAGGGCCGTTGAGAGGCAATCGAAATGTTCCGAATGTCGTATGTTGCACCTTTAAAAAAGGAATTTAAACTGAGAAAGATTTCAGATTTGGGCATTCTTTGCTTAGTTTGCAACTTGCATTGGAATTACTGTAATGCACCACACCTACCATATGAAGGGCTTTGTGAAAATAAAACAGGAATAAAGACCGCTGGCATGAATTAATTCACTCGCTTGGTCTTCTTTATTAATTCTCTTGTGGTTCCTTTCTCTGATGTACTCTGGGTAATGGAGCTGCATTGTGGTTTGGTTTGTTATAAGCAGCCATTTTGTCTTGGATGATATCAAGCTGGATGAAGCCACAATTGTGATGGAGACCACGCTATTCCTAATGTATGTGTTACTTATGTGTGTGTGTGTAAATCTATATTAGTGTAAAATAAAAAGTGTATATGCACCTCGTCTCAGGTATCTTCACTATCATTCTGCTATGAGGAGAATAAAACACGCTGGCTTGTTTGTATTTCTTTAAACCAATCCCAATCATCTTGAGCGGTGCTCAGCACAGGATGCAGAGACAATGACCTCACAAAATAGACAGCAACCACCGTGTCCGACCTGATCCATGTCTCTGTTGGGATACACCCATCGCGTTCAAAAGTAAGCAGGCTGTAAAGAGCAAAAAGAGGACGTGAAGAGTCCTTCTTTTTGAGCGACTTTGCTGTTTTCTGTGTGGATGAATATGTTTGACATGTAATTTCTGTACAAAAACATTTTTTATACCAGAGGCAGCTAGAAGCAGTTGCAACTAACCTGCCACAGTAATTCCACTAATATTGAGTACACCAAACTATCTCTTACAGGTGGGGAAAGGAATGACTGGTGTGCAGGGGCGTCGTTAGGCCTATTTTAGGGAGGGCTTTAGCTTTAATTTGGCATTATTGGCTTTTATCATGGACTCTAACATGCTACATATGTGCGTGCGTTCTGGTTTGTGTGTTTTCTCCCCCTTCAAATTATAATCCAATAGCCCATTATCATACTTAAGGATATAATCCCTGGGCACTAGGACCTTGGGGAGGCTGCTGCGCTGACTCTCACTCTGCCAAGTAACGTCTCTCATCAATGACATCCAGGATTACAGCCAATGTGGTACCTCAAAGTAAATGATGCACAGAGTGAACCTGTAAATCCAGGTAGTTACAGAATGTGGCTGTCGGTAGTTGTTAACGAGTGTTACCTGCTTACATTCAGGTTTACCTGTAAATCCAGGTAGTTACAGAATGTGGCTATTGGTAGATGTTAACGAGTGTTACCTGCTTACATTCAGGTTTACTTGAGGCAAACGAAAAGGAAGTTAGAAACTGCCTCCATTGAGCGTGAGTGTGTACGAGCAAATTCGAAATACAAGAAATAACTATCGACATCTCTCTATTCTTTGCATTAATATAGATTATTATTATATGTTTTTCCATTGAATGGTATATTTGACACTGAACTAGTTCATCTTTATCTCAGTGATAGTGTCCAAATGAGCATAAAATATCAATATGACCCTGAAATTCTCTCTCTTGTGTTATCATATACTGAATGCAAGCAAAACTACAGAGCAAAAGCACACTCTTTCTGATTAAACCAATCTATAAACTGTCGGAAACAATGAAAATCAGGGGCGCCAAGAAAAATTTCACAAGGGTGACACTCCCCTTGGGGCTTAGCCCCCCCTTTCTTGGAAACCTACAAACACCCCTGCCGGTGTGTCCCAGAACATTACAGGCAACACTAAAGCACAGAGAACCCCTTCACACTAGACTTAAGCAATATCACTATGGATGATAACCCAGCTTTTTGTCAGCACATGATGTCTGATGTTATTACAGTGTAAATCAATTTCCATCAATTTATTCATAAATTGTTATCTTGAGACTCTTTTCATAAAGTGCTAGTCTGTATTCTATGTTTTACAGAGACCCAACACTCCCCCATGAGCAAGCACTGGGTGGACTGGGGCAAGAGAAAAACTCCCCTTTAACGGGTAGGAACCAGAACCGGGCTCTGGGAGGGCAGCCAGATCTGTTTTAACCTGTTGGGTTGAGACCCAGCAACAGCAACAGCACAACAGCTGTAACAATAATAGAATTTTGTAGCGGTGGATATAATTACTAACTCTACTTCCTCTCCGGAGTCTTTGTGCCTTCACGTCTCATAGGGTTCTTTGGACCTGGCTGTGTCTGAAGCTGGTCCTGGGTCCTGTCTACTGTCCCCTGATTCCTGCATCCAGCCCCTGGCCTGGAAAAGGCCTCCTTCTTTGTGCCTCCTGCCTCAAAGGCCAACCTCATTGGTCTGGCCTCTTTCGCGATGCCTCCTGCCATGGCCCTGCTGATGCCCCCCCCCCCACCCCTTTCTCTCTACCTCCTTCTGTTTCATGGATTGTGGAACTCTGGATCGTGGTCCAAGCCTACTACTAGTTATTCATAATTTCTGTAATATTCATTGAATGTGTTTATGTAACTCTGTAACGCTGTTCATCTGTACACATATAGATTTATTCCTGTTCACCTGTAACCTGAAAACGCCTGACAAGCATGAGCAAATCAGTCATAGATTATGTACATACTGCCATCTAGTGGTCAAAATGTTCTAGTCGCTAACTGAACATATACATTAGAAAACATGACTCCTACACCAGGTAACAGGGTTTTTAGGATGGGTTACGTGCTGAGGCTCACTGTATGTGCTAGACTGTGTACATGTGTGATAATAAAAGTTGATTTGATCTGATATTACCTGGAGGCTGAGGAGATTGGAGCTAGGCTCCTGCCGCTGCATTCCACCAGGCTCCTGCTGGACTTCTTATCCAATCTAATGATCGAGGGCCACATTCATGAAACATTTCAAGGCTGAGCATAGATCCACACTGGTGAGACAACATAGAAATGGTTCACATATCACCTCAATGAAATGAAATTCACAGACAGTATTAACACAATTGACAGAAACGTTTTAAGTGCAGTGCATCTGTCCAAGTGCGAACATTTCAGATGCAAATTGAACCATCAATTTAAAAGATGTCTGTCAGTCCCCTTCTATGTGGAGTGAGATGTATTTGTCTTTCTTTGGTTCAAATAAAGACCATTGAAGGTACTCCGAAGGTATTCAGCTGCTTCCTCATGAACCTTTTGACCTCTGGATACTCTTACCATGTATATGAACAGGTGAGTATTGTATTACCATAAGATAGACATGACCTATCCTTTAACATTCAACCATTCTGCTTCACATGGAGGCAAACATTGAAAAACAGTTTGTCTTTGTCCGACCCCCTATAGGAAATGGGTCATCACAAAAACAGCCTTTGTTTTTTTCATGCCATGACTGCCCCTTTAGTTTAAGAGCTTCGTGGACTTGCCAACTGCCAAGGAGCTTTAACTCACACACTCACACACACACAAACACACACACACTCACATGCACACACGCACACACACATGTATGCACACACACATGGTGAGTCACAATTCAAATCCGTGTGTGATTTCGTGGTGGCAGGATTTCAAATGTGTGTGGCGATATTTTTGAGGACCAATTTGAGTTTTAGGCCTGCAGAGTGAGGAGATTTGTATGGGACAGATATTCAAAGGCCTGTTTGAGATTTCAGACTTGGATTTAACGTTCAGGTTAGAATTACGTTTAGGTTGGGGTCAGGCATTTAGTTAAGAAGCTAGGGGATGTATTATGTCAATGAGTGTCCTAACGAAGATACAGAGTACAATACAATGCAGAATGTGTTTGTGAGTGTGTGTTTGTGTGTTGATCACAAGTATGTGGGTTTATTCTCATGGCCCCTGCTGTCATTTTAATCTCCTATTTGTGTTGCCACTGTGTGTGTGTATGTGTGTGCCCACATCATTGGAATCATCAGGCACCCACCCACTCACAATCTTAAATTACTGTGTCAGTGTGTCACATGAGAGGATTAAAACCTCATGTCAGAGACAGCTTATGTGCCAACCATGTTTATTGTCAATACAAAATATATTACCAAGGTGTTATTATCTATTGCAGCTCAGTCAACGAGCCCCGGACCGTGTTTTGCTGTGCTGGGGAATACATTTAATCACGATTTAGTGCAATCATGACGTTTACTGTAAGGGGAGGGGGGCAGGAAGGGAGACGCAATTGAATACGCGTTGCGGCTTGATTGACAACCTTGACGTCCAATCAGCGCTATTTTTATGCGACAATTCTGCTGTTTAGACCCTGACATTAGAGTTTATAGTACCGACAAATATGTCGGCCTCTGGGAATCTCTTGGCCACCAATAGTATGGGCATATGAGAAGACCGCATCTTTTTGGTTATTAATATTCAACGTTTTTTCTTCTCTTTAACTTCCGTATTAGTGGAGCGTCCTGCAAGACATGGGGCGAGCTATTTTAAAGAAGTAACGTTACAAGAAAAGAAAAGCGTCCACCCCTAGCTTAACAGTTACCGTTAGTGAAGCTAGCTGCGCCTAGTAACATAACGTCGGACGTGTTCGTGTCAGGCTAACTAGCCAAACGTTTACGTTAACGTGTTCCGTACTAGCTGGCCGCTGGGTTAGCGAGCCACCACAGCGAAACCCGCACAGCTTTCTGGCACCGCTGAATGAGTTGTACGGACACTAATGGGCGTAACGTTAAGGAGCTGTCCCTGCTGCTGCTGATTATCCCGAGAAGAAACAGCAGAACTAGGACTGGCACGTCCGATTCCCCTTTTGTGGACCCAGGAGGAGCGCAACACCCCTTATCACAGGTGAGGTTAATTGTTAGCCTGCTGCTAGCTAGGGCTAACCGGTGGAGACCGGAGTGGCGCTAGTTTACGGTCGCTTCTATTAATGTGATAGTTAACCTAAGCTCACACAGTACACTGAGCCTGACCGTCACACGGAAACCACGTATCGCCTGAAGCACGACTCGTCTTTGCTTCGGTGGAGCTAGTGTAACTGTGACTCATTTCCGTTAACGCTAACGTTAGTAATCTCCACCCTGCTTTCGTTTCATCACGACGTGTGATGTTACAGCCAGCCGCTAACGTTACGGCCAGCGGTCTAGCATGTAAACCGCTCGCTGTTACAAAATAACGCCAGCATTTGAACTAACGCTAGCTCATTTGTGCTCCTCGTCCAGGTCTTTAACGGTATCATCGTCCCCACCCCGGCTTCAATATGACCCGCTGTCCAATGAGGGCTAAATGTGCACTTGTATGCACAGGACGTTTGGCCAAATTGTTTTAACGAAATCACCATCAGAAATGTGCCTAGGAACGGCTTGTTTTGCCTATCGGCGGATAATCAAACCCAGATAGACCTGCAGGATGATGATGATTCCCTTTACATGCACGCCGATGTACAGGAGTGGGTCCCCCAATGATCGAGAGGGCTTAATGTGATGAAACGTGTACGCGTGCTCATCGTACATCCGCCACACTAAATTGTGAGCATTCATATGTAGTTTGGCGTGCCGCTTGTTTTTAAAGTGATTGGCACATATTTTTGGACGGGCTGAATCGTGTCCACTAAGCTGTCTAACCAATCGCTGCTGTGTCGCTTGACTCTTCGATGGGGTGGCGTGTCACCTGGCTGAGCTGGAGCTAGAACGCCTCATCTGTCTGCAATTGAGACCCCAGGAAGCTGTTCTGTTGCAACCGACGCTGCGAAATGTCACGAACATGTCAATCCAAACGTGGAGACTCGTGGTTGGGAAGTGAGGGATGTTGGCATCATTCGACCGGTTTGGTGCATGTTGCGGTGCTTGCACTGCTGTTGGTGCTGCCGTGACTGCAGCGGGCCCCACACACCCAGCATGCGTGTGCAGTGCCGTAACGGAAACACATGAGGCCCCCCTGCAGAATAACCCTGAGAGGGCCCCCCCCTTCCCCCCATATGTAAGGGATAATGTATTGTCCGGCGGTCATTATCCAAAGATAAACGAACAAGACCCAAGCTTTTCTTTTGAGGGAAATTTATTCAATCAGAAAAAACAGCTCAAACAGAGAACAAATGTATTCCAACAGAAACAAAACATATGCTAGGGCCTATCAAACAGCTCAAACAGAACATATGTTACAACAACATAACAAATATGCCTACATATAGTCGATACACCGGTAGACTACTTTCTACAGGTTTGCATTTGAATACACATGTGCGCGTCTTTTAGCAAATCTGTGTGCAAAGTCTTTAACCGCGCTCTTTACATCTAAACTGCGCGCACGTTTATTCTCTATGCTAAGGATGGCCAGACCTGACAGCCTCTCTTGTGACATGGAGCTTCTGAGATATGTTTTGATCAGTTTTAGCTTGGAAAATGACCTTTCTTACTTAACGGTTACTTTTATTATTTTGTACAGAGCCGTTGTCTTCTCAAAAGGGTTGCAGTGTTGTACAACGTGAAATGAAGTTAAAGAACGTGGTTGTGGAGATAATTAAGGAAACGTGTCCGATAATGGGCGCAGGGGGTATAGTGAGAGCATAGGTTTAATAAGGTTAATGTATTTTCAAGCACAACACATAGACAGAGCAGTACAGCTGTCAAAGTATAACGTTAGCTACGTGGTAATGTTAGCTATAGCAAACAGTACAATACCTGTCTCTTCTGGCAGATGAGTGCATCCTTCACCAGCTGGTCGAAAAAGACTTGTAATTTTGGGAAGTTTGGCATTTAATTCAGAATTGTTCTGTTTTGATTGCCGCTTTTGGGCACCACTTTTAAATGTGCGTTTCATTTTTCCTCAAGAGAAATTTCCTCGTAGTTCTCCCAGAATACACCGCGGCCCAACAATAACACCAGTCCGCGTAGCAGGAGGCCCTAGTGGTTGCCTGTTACGATTGCCTTTACAACTATTATTTAAAACTTATAAAGCCAGTTTAAAATACTTTTTTTTATTGTGTAGCTTTATATGAGAGAGACAACTTTGAGGGATATCTTAATGTTATTGCGTAATGTAATATTATTTATTTATTACATTATTCGGCCCAGATTCAGCAGCCAATAAACCGGTTGCCATGTCTCAGACAGAATCTGCCCATGTCCGTAACAGCTACACCTGGGCCAGACATGGCAACAGTGAAATGTGCCAAAGGTGGCTCACATTTGGCCGCATCGAGCCGGAACACAGCCGAGTCAGCCGACACTATACAATACGCAATACGGCCGAGTGCGCTGGCTAGTGTTGGATTAAAAAAAAAAATTGCCATGCGAGGCCCCCTGTCACTGCGAGGCCCCCCCGGGGGCTGCGGGGGTGATCTCTACGGGCCTGTGTGTGTGTGTATGTGCAATGCTGTAGGCTCCTTTCTAGATGGGAGAAGGTGTGTGTGTGGATTTTCTAGCTTTTTCAGCATTGCAAAATAAAGATTCTGCTGGACGGAGTAAGGATGCATAGTCTGTGAGATCACATGAAAAGGGCTCGTGGTTGAATGAGGAACTATCGTGTGTGTGTGTGTGTGGACATCATGCTGCTTGGAGGTACCAGGTCTATTAGACAGTTACAAACCTTTTATTTCGGCCTTTGCATGTCATACCGTGGCCACCTGCCAACTGTTCAGGCAGATGTTGTGTAGTAAACTAGAAGCGGTATCTTGTCTTCCTGTTAGTTTGCATGGCAGGGTGCGTGTGTTTGGTAACAACATTGCTTTATTAAAATCCCCTCCCTACCTAAAGACTGAGCGTCAAAGAAGTGGGTAACCACAGGCACTGCCTTTTCACGATGGTATGACCAAAAGCTTTTGCCCCAAATCAGTTAATCAGCAATTGTGTAATCCATACCAATGAAAATACATATCAGATCGGCCAATAATAAAAGTAGTAAACCAAATCTGATGTAGGAAGGAGGTTTGCCAGTTGAACTGCGTGACTAAATGATCACTATTATTATTATTATTATTATTATTATTATTATTATTATTATTATTATTATTATTATATTATGTGACACATGATAAAGGTATACATTCATTAAATGCACACACGTAAACACTGTAACATTACAATGAATAATCACACAATTGCAGAACAATCATTTCGTAGTTCAGGAATTTATTTCTATGGATTTCTCAATGTGAACTGGGGGGATTTTTTTAAATTGCACAAATTAGTACCGCTCAACCCAAATATTAGTTACTGGGATATTTGTTCTTTGTGTAGGTTTTCATTTTAAATTTGAAAGGAAAAGGGCTGCTTTAATGAAATGAGCCTGCGTGCTGCAGACTAACCAGGAGGTTAAAGCGCTCCATCGGTGACACTACAGGTAGAGTTGTATAGAACTGATTTCGCTTGCGGTGGTGATGGTTGACACGATCCATCACCACCTTGACAGGTGGTGATGAGAAAACGAGTGAAAGAAAGCTTCCAAAACATTAATGCATAACAATGTATGGTCAATCCCTGTGTTTGTGCATCTCTGAATTGGATACATTATTAATGAAGAACAGGCATTGAAATTGTAACCCTATTGGAAATTATTCTTCACAGTTCCTGTTCATGCCTGGCCTGTTGCTTATTGATTAAAATTAAAAAGGTTGGCGGAGACATTATTTACTTATCTGCCAACATACTGATATCTGTCAATATATCAGCCAGCAGTGATGCTATCTAACGTGAGTTAGCTAAACTGAACTGACAAAGACGATGGCGAAAACAGCTAAATGTGCCTGTACCTGTAAATGCATTGCAAAATATATGTTATGCTGTTAGAATATTTAATCTTTACCCAATCCTCTCCTTGATACTGTAGGTGCATCTTGACCAACCATCGGACTGGATTCACTTCTTTTTCTGACCCAGGACTAACTGTTGAGGTTGATATTCAACACAGCCACCTCTGTGTTTTATCCATATATACGAAGCGATCCAAATGATCAACCCAGGAGGCCGCTGATCAGCACTGAATTCTGCTTTCGAGGTTGGAGAAGGATACTTCAAACCTGAAACACCTCAAGTTACCAATGGCCCCAGAAATCTATGGCTTCCACTCTTAAAAGCCACCATTTTTCACATTTTTGTTGAGGTCCTTTTTAGGACGTTGCTGTGAAGAGGCTGTATCCTCCAAGAGATTGCTGTGGGAGGGTTTTATCCAAGCTTCAGAGGTCTCTACTGGGGAAGGAAGCAGAGGAAAGACCCTGGAAGTCCCTTGAGAAGAGGGCACACTTGAAAACGGACCGTAGCTGGAAAGCTGACGGTTACATAACTAACAGGCACAGCCGTCCACTAACACAGTGGAACAAGAAAACTGGGGGGGCTGAGTTGTTCGATGTTGCCAGTGCTGGCTGATGTAAGAGATAATACCGTCTTTTTCAAACATTTAATTTACATGGATACCAATGGATTTTCTACTGGATTTCTCCCCAGATGTTTTGGAAAGAACCACAACATCACCTCCTGCCTTTTGTCTTCCAATCACATCCCTCGTGCAGCCAGCAGGTGAGGTGGTTTGAATTGGCCACCGGCAGGGTTTAGGGATGCCCCGACACAGGAAAACCAGGCTACTCTACTGGCCCGTTTACAGACTGCCTTTTCTAACAAGAGTCCTGGACTGAAAGCAAATTGTCTCCTTCTCTAACACAGAGCAAGAGCATTTTCTAACATTGCTTGAGCTGCCCCAACTGCTTATATCTGGGTGCTAAAAACTTTCAATTGATGTGATCTCCACACATTTTGCTAGCACAGACTTAGCAACAAACAAGCCTGTTTCACATTTTAGGTCTTGGCCTGCACTTTTTCTAAGCTGAGGAAAGTCGTCATCCCATCCTTTTTTTTTTTGCTTCTTTTCTTTCCGTTCCATTTGTCTTTCAGCTTCATTTCATTTCATTTCTTCCGGTTCCTACCAAACCAGGCCTACCTCTGCCAACTCTTGTACCTCACTCAGCTCTCATACATATACACACCAGTCAAGTCCAACTGGACGAGTTCACATCGGGCGCTCAGTTCACCTTCGGTTCTCTGTTTGTCAGGATTGGAATGGACTTCCACAGCACCAAATAATTTGTGTGTTTTAATGGAATGGTCCACATAATGTTTTTATGTCTCAATAACAGCCATGTTTTGTAAATTGCACAATTATCATGTGTTTCACTAAGCCTTCATTCACCTTGCTATACATTAAGCAGATGTCCTTTTTTTAGACACATTTTACTTGTGTGGAAACGGACCAGGAGGAAGTATCTGTTTCTATAGGCTTGTATTAGTAATTGATTGGCATTTTGGGTAGAACAGAGGGAAACTAGTGTTGTGTATTTACCTGCAACTCTTTAAGGGAACTCTGTCCAGACACCCCCTCCTCTTAACAATCCGTGGCTTATTTCTTCACCCGACCTTCCCACCTGTTTTCTGGCTAACAGGAAAAAAAAGGCTTTTCCAGCAGAGCGACTTGTAGGCTTATTTTAATCTCACACACACACACAGTCACACACAGTAGATCAGGATTGACCTAAGAACCTAAGACAACAAGCGATTGCTGCACCCCCTTCTCCGTGTGGTGAAGAGTGTTTCCCACTAGTCAACGTGAAAGAGAAAGCCCCTCTCATTTATCCCTCCATCTGTCCTTTTACATATATGTTTTTCATTTCTACACCCAAACTACAAATCCACACAATAGACCAGACCAAAAGGTACATTTGAACTCTTTATAAATCCCACGGCATAGCAGCTGCGGAACAGACCCACCCACCACTACACAAAGGAAGTGATGCCAGGTGGCAGCAGTAAGAGTGGAATGCGGGGTCCATCCTCGACACCCCTGCCCCATACCGTGGTCCCGGCCACCAAACCCCTGAGACCCTCCCGCTACGTCCCAGTGTCGGCAGCCACTTTCTTCCTCGTTGGCTCCACCACGCTCTTTTTCTGCTTCACGTAAGTAGCATTGTGCATTGTCTCAGACACATGCACGTCTGACTATAAGCTGCAATGAAATAGCCATTTCATATCAAACATAATATAAAGGACAATGGACAGCACCTTGTTCTTTGTATGGACAACTGAGTGTGCTTGATTGGATTGGTGATTATTTTTTTTACATAAACCGTGATTATTTTCAGAGTAAGCTTTGGCCGCTTGCTTTTCATTTCAGCACCCAACAGCATCACAACAGCAGCAGCACCACACTCTTGAGAGACGCAGCCAATAGGCGTAACACGTCCTTAAAGTTGCAGTAATCAATATTCTTATATTAACAATTGATCAAATGGCTGTGTATAATGAGAGGTGTTGCTGGTGGTTTTCCACAGAGAATTACCACCAACTGCATGACCCTCAGTTTAGTGTCTTTCAGCTCATCGTTTTGGGTTCATGACCTAAAACTGTATTGTTTGGTTCAGTCTCGTCAGCGTTGCTTCCAGCTGCAGAATGCAGCTGTTTTTTAAGTGAAATTAATTCATCAACAAGAGCCTGAAATTTTTCTCAGGAGCTGCTAGAAATTCAAATACGACTTAAAAGAGTGGGATTTAAGACTTTCATTGACGAGGTGGCCACATCAAGACCGTATAACGGTGGCCCCACTCCAGAGTTTGAGTTCAATACACCCCTCATATTCAATACACCCTTCATATATATACTGACATGCATATATACACGCATCATACAATGCCAAGATGAAGGCTTGCCATAAGCAAAGGGCTTTTTGTGAAAGTAGTGAATCGCTGGGCTTCATGTTTTCTGCGTTCATTGTCAAATCTGGTGTGTGCTTGGTCACTCGTATAACCAATGTGAAAGCGGCGTCACTCATTTAATTGGCACCTGATTGGAGAATAAACATTTCAGGTCAGAAGGGGGCGGGATGTCTGTGACTGTGATGTGGTAGCAATTTAAATGGATTCACAAAGTGACTTTGTGTTGGCAAGTTTCTGTACACATTCTGTGAAGCTTTAGTGAGCCACTCAGAAACGGGTAGCAATATTTAATGTCCTCAGACTATAATGAGCCTTTATAATAAAAATAAACAAGCAGAAAAAGTGTGGACTCAACGGATGTCGTTTCACTTGTAAAAGAGAGTTTCAGATTTATACGCCTCAGTGTGGACTTCAGCCTCATAAGAATGCTGTAAGTCAATGGTGTTGTCATTTCTCCTCTTCCTGACACCTCACTCTGGAGTGAATGTATGTGGGAGAAGGAAAACCTAGTGGAGAGAGTTGGTTCGTGCCTGTCAGTGCCGGGCTTCAGATTAGTAAGGAGAAAGTAGGCCAACATCTGTCACTCTGACAAAAGCCCATGATCCAGTCTCCCTGGCCTGTTGTGTTTGTGTCCCTGCAGTCTCACTTCCTCTTATTGGTGAATTAATACAAAAAGGCACACAAAAATGAGTGAACAACCCAAAAACATCAAAGAAACCTCTCTACAGATCAACACGCCATTGAATGGTTTTCACACATTGTGTCCATTTGTAGAAATTAAAAGCAACATATGGGAATGGTTAAAAAGTAGAATGGAATAGAGGAAACCGCCAGCCACATCCTTTTTAGGGGCGTGGTCAAAGACTGGGCTCACTTTGAGTCATCTGTCACTTTCACAGTTTTGAGTGTACGTACATTTGTTGTGCAACTGGAATCCAATCAAACCCCAGATATACATATAGAGATCATCTGTTATCAATATTGATAATAATTATCAGTCTGCATGTTAAAGCAGAAAAAGTGTCCCAGCATCCCAGCAGGAACAGAGTGTCTTTCAGGAAACACAGCCTCACTTTCTTTACAACTGAACAATGTCTAATGTGACGGAATCTTTGTCCTGCCACTGTCCACTGTGTTCATGTCTCAGGTGTCCGTGGCTCTCTGAGTGTTTCTCAGTAGCTGTGCCCATCTACAATGGAGTCATCTTCCTGTTTGTTCTGGCTAACTTCTCCATGGCCACGTTCATGGACCCAGGCATCTTCCCGAGAGGTATGTGTGATTTCATTTTTATAGTGTATACATTCAATTAAATGCATTTAAGTAGCCCAATATCACAAAATGTTAGCCACAAAACTCATTGACATTTGAATAGCCTCAAATCGATAAAAACATTATCTGCTTCTGTCCAACAGGCAGATAGATGTTGATGGATCAGTAAAGGAAGGAGTTGAAGCAGTAGATTTTAAATGTGATCAGCGCTCACACAGCAGTCATATTACCTGATCCACAGCAATGTATCGGGTAAACTGTTTGATTATTTAATTGACCTGTCGTTGATCTAGGATAGGAGGAAATAAGGAGAAGAATACATAAAGCTGCATCATCGTGTGTGTGTGTGTGTGTTCGTGTGTTCATGTGTGTTCTGTCCCGTCCTGTCCCTGCAGCTGAGGAGGACGAGGACAAAGAGGATGATTTCCGTGCTCCCCTCTACAAGACTGTGGAGATCAGAGGGATCCAGGTCAGGATGAAGTGGTGTTCAACCTGCCGCTTCTACAGGCCGCCACGGTGCTCGCACTGCTCCGTCTGTGACAACTGTGTCGAGGTGTGCTCCCACTCACCCATTCACTTTTTACACATCATACATTAGGCCATTGTTCATGAACTCGTCTCTGAATGGTGTTTCAAAGCAACCAGCAGCAATAGCATGCTGGATACATGATATACCCGCAGAGTGTTACTCCGATTCACTTGAAGGAATATATTCCTGTGACAGCCAGCGTATCCAATGTGCATTGTGTCAAAATCAGTTCATGTAGCTGATGGCAGTCCACTAAACAACCTTTCAGATGGGATATCCCCAGACCTTTTTAATTTAAGGTGACCCATTTTGAGCTTGGCACCATGAACACACTAAAACAAGATGCTTGTGTCTTTTCTTCATTTCACTTGTCTGCGCTTATCCTTATCACGTTTGGTCAATGGTTACAGGATAATGCTGTTATGGTTGTGTGGTGTGGAGGACCCAAACGTACACTCACACAGCAGCTTTTAAGATTCAAAGTGAGGATCTTTATTTCCCTAACGGATCGGGGAGGAAAAACAGCAAAGAATAAAACAAACAAAACAATGATCAGAATAGTCCAGCTGATCAGAAGCGAGTGTTCCCTCGCTGGAGTCGGGAGGGCAACTCAACCGAACTCTAGTCCTTGATACTAACGGGATCGGTAGAGACCTGGTGTTCCCAACATACAGTAAGGAACCAGACTGGTGACCGGAATGATCTGACAACCTGCCAGGGAATGCCATGGTTCTTAAAACAGCTGGCAGCACTTGAGCCCCAGCTGAGCCAAAGGAGAGGGGCTTGGTAGTGGGCGGAAACCGGAGGTGGAGACTGTAGACTGACAAAAGCAAAACATTAAGCACATAACAACAAACCAGACAGGAGGGGAACAAAGAGGGGAGCCAACACTAACATCAGACAGGGATCCTAACAAATGCAGACGGAAGTCTGCTTCAATTGGACAAAAAAGACCACTCTGCATCATCATGCGAGTTAAAATGTTGCTTAGTCAGAATTCTGACTAAGCAGCATTTTAACTCGCATGACTGAAGAGCTGGTTCTGCTGTCGACATCTTCCTGGCTATTCCCCTAAGCTGTGGATGTCTGTCTTTGACTCCGGACAACATGAAGTGACAGAATAAAGACACTAGGAATGTTTGCGATGAGTCGACTAGTCCATTAAACGTTGCTGACCTTGCTTGTGGCACCAGAAATACTAGTCGGTTAAACTTATTATTATTTTATTTATGTACATATTTAAATGACTTCTCATTACACTCATCAGCTGCTCCTGACACGCCTGCAACCACGTCTTCTTTCTGAGGCTCAGCAGTCAGTCTGGTTCTCCCATGATGGACTGGATGGACTAGCTGATAATAGCTTATTAGTTAGCTATCGGCTTGCATATATGCTACAGACTAAAGCTAAAGAAGCAAGCTAATGGCAGCCAGCTAAACGAATCAAACTTGTATGCTAAGATACTTATGGTGTAAGCCTTTCATCAATTGTAACACAGCACACCCAGTTTGAGAGGCACATTCATAACCGGACCGGAAACTGGGTGCATTTTGATTTTGGTAGCATTTAAAATATGATTTTGGTTGTTGAAATAAGTGATTTTTTTTTTTTCCGGCAGTGCTTAAGCTAATATATTAAATTGTTCTCAATTTTGACAGCTTTGTGAGTGTCTTCATGCCTTCATTAAGTTTAAACTTCCTGTAAAACATCAGGGAAATTAGTCATGAAAAAGAGTGCTGCAGGAATGAGTCCTATAACCTTATCCTATAAGGTTTTGTTCTACGATATAAAATATCTCAGTAGATGTCCCATGAGACGACTAGACGTCCCCACTAGAACACAAGTCCTCCTTTTAGTGGTGACGTGAAGTCATGTGACCGTTGTGGACTTCCTTTATAGCCTAACATTAGCTTTTTACTCCTGCTGATTGTATTCATGCTTCAAAAATCATAAAAATTGTGTTTATTAGTGAAGATTATCTTGCTGAACAAAACCTGTTTGTTCAGCAAAAAGTGTTTGTTTGCCACAGCTTATTTTCTGCAGTAATCTAATGGTATAAACCCTTCCTTTGAGTCGTACTGGAGACTGTAGCTCATGTGTGAAACATTTAAGCATATTTCTATATTTACAAAATTGGGGTAAACAAATTCCCCAGCAGTTGTCTTTGCTATCATGCCGTTACATGATGTGAACTGCAGCTGCTACACCTGGAAGTACGGTATGATGCAACACTTTCTGAAAGCTGTATTAATGTTGAAGAGTGCAGACAAATTCCATTACATTTTTGTCTTTTTACCCTCTATAGGACTTCGACCACCACTGTCCTTGGGTAAACAACTGCATCGGCAGGAGGAACTACCGCTACTTCTTCCTCTTCCTTCTGTCTCTGACCGCTCACATCATGGCAGTGTTTGGCTTTGGCCTGCTCTTTATCCTCTACCATCGGCAGAACGTCGACCGCCTGCACGCCATCGTCACGTATCCTTGAAGGATCTTTACCTTGTCTTTGTGTCCTGTCCATTGTAAGATTGCCCATTCTGTTCAGTCACAGTGTTGTCTACGTCTGCAATATGGTCCTCCTTGGCTTCAACCCGTTGTTCTGGTTGTGTCAGATGTCCTGAGAATGTATTTCAGTGTGGCGTGGGAAGATTTCTAGAGATCACAACACTCATTTTATACATCGATGTCAAGTTTTTAAAAAATGGTCTTGTTTCACTATGTGAAATGGCAACGATGGGGACCAACATCATCACCCATTAATACAATTGGGCTTATTTGAGCCACAAGAGTCGGCTCTCAAGTCAAACCCAAGTCATGCAAACCCACAACGGTTAAGGGACCCCAGTATTCATACATTTTCAGAAAAGACAAAAATAACACATTTATACTGCATGCAAAAAAAGGAAAGACTCGTGGGTATCCATAGACCCTTGCCAAGATTGAGCTTCACTCTGAAATGTAATTTAGCCTCCTTTCTGTCAAGCTAGAGTGCGTGTCCCAACACCACCAGGCCAAGCTGTCCACGAACTGTATACAAATATCCAAATGAAATTATTCTCCCTTTGTCCAGCCAGATCTGTTTTAATCTGGTCTCTATATTCCTTGACCCCCCCCCCCCCCTGTGCTCTCAGGCTGGCTGTGATGTGTGTTGCAGGCCTGTTCTTCATCCCTGTTGCTGGTCTCACTGGTTTCCACTTAGTGCTTGTGGCCAGAGGCAGGACTACCAATGAACAGGTAGGGCAAATTAAATCGTTGAGTCCCAGAATATTCATTGATCTTAATAGGACATTATCTAAAAAATGTACTTTGAACAAATGCCAAACCAGAAAAATACACAACTTGACATAATGAGCCATTTCACATTTTAGATGATAATCGAAATGATCACATACCTGTACTCTAGGTAACTGCAGAGCAAGCCCCACATAGCGGCCTCTTGAACCAAGAGCACTCAAAACACCATTTAAAACTATTGCATCCAAAAAGTGACCATACATTATAGAATGATAAATAATCGATGAAGGTTTCCTTCCGTCAGGCATTAATCCAGAAATATATTTCTCAGTACCATTAAAACTTTTTGCTGGGCTTTCCATTTGTATTCGGATTCCAATCCTTAAATCATACTGTATCATGGTAACAACCTTTTATACTCTAACTATCCTCCTTCTCGTCTTTTCACCTTCCCTCTGTTTTTCTGTCTTCAGGTAACAGGGAAGTTCAGAGGGGGCGTTAACCCCTTCACCAATGGCTGTTGGAAAAACGTCTCTCATGTCCTCTGCAGCTCACAGGCACCCAGGTGCATTATTAACACGTTTCTCTATTTAACTGCTACTGTCTCTGGTTGTCCGGTCATAAGCATTACAGCATTGCATTGCCTTACAAACCTAAAATCAACATGTCTCAGTATACTCAACATAATACAGTCAAAGACCATTGTTTTACGGAGTAACAGAATGCTAGGAGTATTTGCAAGTATTTAAGCACTGATGGTAAATGGCACATTTCAGTGCAGTCGATCACTATATTCAAAACCGAAGAATAGTTTCCACCAAGAGGTTGCTGGTTATTTTAGTCTAATGAACTAAAAGGCCTGTTGTTGTCTTTGTTTTCACGGCGATCTAAAGACCTGAAGACCGTCATACACGTCAAAGAAGAAAATCAAAATTTGTTTGGTCTCGCTTTTAGCAAGCAGTGTGCTCTGTGTCTTACCAATCATTAACAGTCTTCTCTGCAAACCGCATCCTGAAAGTTCTTTTACAGACCAGGGCCGTTCTCGAGTCCCAGGATGATAAATTTAGACCCTGGTCAATGCAGTCGAAATGCAATGAGTTCCTTTAAAATGTTCTAAGTCCCTGCAGTCAAAAAGGGGCTTCTAACTTGTAACAACGCTGTACTTGTGTACTTCTGCAGGTATCTGGGCAGAAAGAAGTGTGTGCAGAGTGTGTGTGTGCAGCCTCCTTTTCTGCGGCCACAGCTGACAGAAGCCCAGTTGGCTGCAAAGATCCTGGACAACGGCATACAGGGAGACCTGCACCGGGTAAGAACAGCTGGACGGTTGCTCATAGGCCATAAATACTGCAGTTGAATCGTTCTGTTTGATTTAAACACTAGTTAAAAAGAAAAAAACAGGCTTGTGTTTGCCTGTAGGTGAACACAAGTTATGTAAGGGTGCTGTGCTTCTCACTTCTGCACAAGTTTTCTTATAGGCCGGTTCAGATGGCAGCAGGAGGTTTTACATTACATTACATTACATGTCATTTAGCTGACGCTTTTATCCAAAGCGACTTACAATAAGTGCATTAAACCATGAGTCCAAACTCAGAACAACAAAAATCAAGCAAGTACAATTTCTTCAATAACGTTAAACTACAGAATACTATCCGTACGTGCCATTTAAGTGCTACTAAAGTGCTAAACAACAAAGTGCTATCGGTAAGGGACATTTAAGTGCTACTAGAGTGCTACTACGGCTCTACCTTCCCTATTCAAGGTATAGTCGAAAAAGATGTGTTTTTAGTTTGCGACGGAAGATGTAGAGACTTTCTGCTGTCCTGATGTCAATGGGGAGCTCGTTCCACCAATGAGGAGCCAGCACAGCAAACAGTCGTGACTTTGTTGAGTGTTTAGCTCGAAGTGAAGGAGCTACAAGCCGATTGGCAGAAGCCGAGCGAAGTGAATGGGCTGGGGTGTACGGTTTGACCATGTCCTGGATGTAGACCGGACCTGATCTGTTCGCAGCACGGTACGCAAGTACCAATGTTTTGAAGCGGATGCGGGCGGCCACCGGTAACCAGTGAAGGTCGCGGAGGAGCAGAGTAGTGTAGCCAGCACTGAGTTGTTGAAGTTAATAGTTAGGTTGTGGGTGGGAGAGCCTTTTCCTGGAAGGAGGAGAAGTTCAGTCTTGTCCGGGTTAATTTTCAGGTGGTGAGCGGACATCCACTGAGAGATGTCGGTCAGATAGGCAGAGATTCGTGCTGCTACCTGTGTTTCGGATTGGGGAAATGAGAGGATCATTTGGGTGTCGTCAGCATAGCTATGGTAGGAGAAGCCAGCGAGCGAATGACAGAGCCAAGAGAGTTGGTGTACAGAGAGAAGAGAAGAGGACCAAGGACTGAACCCTGAGGGACCCCAGTAGTCAGAGGACAAGGCTCAGACACAGATCCTCTCCAGGTTACCCGGTAAGAGCGGTCGGTGAGGTAGGATGAGAAGAGTGAGAGCGCGGTGCCTGAGATACCCAGGTCCTGGAGGGAGGACATGAGCATTTGGTGGTTCACTGTGTCAAAGGCAGCGGAAAGGTCTAGAAGGATAAGGACAGAGGAGAGAGAGGCTGCTCTAGCAGTGTGAAGCTGCTCAGAGACAGCAAGGAGGGCAGTCTCTGTTGAGTGGCCTGCCTTGAATCCAGACTGGTGGGGGTCTAGAAGGTTGTTACTGTGAAGAAAGGAGGAGACTTGGTTAAAGATAGCTCGCTCTAGAGTTTTGGAAAGGAAGGGGAGGAGAGAGACAGGTCTGTAGTTATTGACTTCAGATGGGTCGAGAGTGGGTTTCTTCAGGAGAGGGTTGACTCTTGCCTCCTTCAGAGAGTTAGGGAAACAGCCGGTTGAGAGGAAGGTGTTAATAAGATGGGTGAGAAAGGGAAGAAGGTCAGGAGCAATAGACTGGTGAATGTGAGACGGGATGGTGTCGAGGGGGCAGGTGGTTGGGCGGGCAGACGTTACCAAATAAAGAACTTGATTAGGGGACAGGGGGATAAAAGAGGAAAACAAGGGGGAAGAAGGTGAAGTTACTGGAGGTGTAGTTATGGAAGATGGATTAGTAAATGAAAAGCGTATGTCGTCTATCTTTTTTGTAAAGTAGTCAACAAAGTGGCTTGGTAGAAGGGTGGAGGGAGAGGGGGGGACCAGGGGGGTCAAGGAGTTTGGAAAACATTGAGAAGAGCTTTTTAGGGTTAGATAAAGAGGATTCGATTCTGGATTGGTAATAAGAGCTGTTTTAAAATTCAACAGCCAGAAATCCTCGACGGTCACATCAGTTAATGCAAGACAACCACGTCTATCAGCCCAGTTCATCCAGCCTCTTCCTTTTGTGCTCAAAGCCCATTTCACTTTCAGATGAGGCCCACAATTATTATATACGGTCCTGTTGTTTTTTAGATCGCAATATAAAACAACGTCATGCTGCTCTACACTGACGGCCGTGATGTATGATTCGCGTGTGCGTGTGCGTGTGCGTGTGCGTGTGCGTGTGCGTGTGTGTGTGTGTGTGTATATATTATGTTTCTCCACTCATTCATTCAGGTATTTCATCAATTCTATATAAAGTGAAAAAAACAATTGGTCAACCACATTTCAGTCAACGGATTGTGATTCTTTGGGTTTCTATCTGACTTCCATCCAGTCTAAGTCCAGTCTGGAGATGATGGAGAGCCAGTCCTGTGACGCTGAGCCTCCTCCTCCTCCTAAACCAGAGCTTCGCTATCCTGGAATCACCAGAGGAAACACAGAGGGTAATGCCTTCCAACTCCATGCTTCAGCTCTGACTCTCATGGCCATTGTCTCAACTTCCTGTTGTAAAAATCTGATCTGATCTGATTCTATGTTGATTTCACAGTGATATTTGGTATTCTTTGTCTCTCTACCCTCATGCAGAGTGCAGTCTACTGAACAAAGCCCCTCCCACCCCCACCATGTACAAATACAGGCCCAGCTACAGCCCCGGCAAGAACCACACAGCGCTCACACACGCTTATGCCAACCAGGTAATGCACACATTTATACACCGGGGAGACTGCCAGGTGATGGACATGGACAAGTCAGCTCAATTTCTTTTGCCCAATATCCCAAGTGACAAATTTGCCTCAAGGGGCTTTACAATCTGTACAGCTTACAACCTGCTCCTGTCGTTGAACCCTCAATTCAGGAAGGGAAAACTAGTCCAAAAAGAAGAAACCTTAGGACAGGCAACAGAAGAGATGTACAGATGTGCAATAGGTGCTGCATGTACATATTAATCGACATATTAATATATATATATATATATATATATATATATATATAATCTCACACACACACACACTATATATATATATATATATATATATATATATATATATATATATATATATATATATATATATATATATATATATATATATATATATATATATATATATATATATATATATATATATATATATATATAATCACACACACACACACACACACTGAACAGGACCATACGTTGAATGGAAAATGGTAAATGGACTGCATTTGTAAAGGGCTTAAAGAGTAAGGGACCACTCAAAGCACTCTACAGCATACAAGCATACAAGGAGGCACCTGCTCATCAGGAGCAATTAACATTCACACACTGACAGCAAAGCCATTGAGAGCACTTTGCTCCAGTCTTGCCTAAGGACATGCAGACTGCATGGCTGGAGAGCGAACCAGCGACCTACGACTGCTGCCTCGTTCACTTTTTTTTAGCTTAAGAGGCTTAAGGTTTTGTAGCAGAGGCCCCAAAGTGTAGCACAAGTTTTTAAAAGTAACAACAGTTCCCAGTCTGAGACACATCTGTCTTAGCGAAACTGTTGAATAGCCTAAACTACTGTAAGCTATTGTATTGAGTTTCCTTTTAGAAAAATGCTCAGAGTGAATTCATCACTGGTAAACAGTTGCATAGTTTAGAAGTCTAGGGCTTTTATTGTGAAAGGACTATGGTGTCTCACCGTTATAGGTTGTCAATATGTCCAGACATATTGACTCAAAATCTGCACTATAAACCTCAGACTAACTCATATTTAAAAGGTGCATGGTGTGTATATACGTAGTAGTTTTTCCATTTGTCCCTGCCTGTGCTTCTTTTTATCGCTCATCGATTTCTTTCTAATGTACAGTATCTAATTTATGTTTTTCCTTTTGAATTCCCGTCGGTCATCTGGGTTTGGTTTCTCAGTGGCTTTCTGTTGATCAGTATCAGTAAGTGATTGTTCTGAGAGCATCGTTTTCAATTTTTTTGTCCT
Source organism: Cyclopterus lumpus (assembly GCF_009769545.1). Classification (NCBI taxonomy): domain Eukaryota; kingdom Metazoa; phylum Chordata; class Actinopteri; order Perciformes; family Cyclopteridae; genus Cyclopterus; species Cyclopterus lumpus. The sequence goes on along the minus strand of NC_046966.1, from coordinate 1,695,622 downwards.
GCTCCTTTCTGTTTGCTCCGGACATGGGTGAAATACAGTTTGACCCCATTTGAAATGGTTGGTGATTAAATTCATCCATATCTGGGCTATAAGGCTGATTGATTCAAATCAAAGGATTGTACCGAGTCCATCTGGTTCATACAGATGAGTTAGTTCTACTCTGTATTTGTACCCATGTCTGGCCCATATCCTCCCACGTGTCTATCCAGCACAATATTGTTTTGATTCTTCGTCATTTCTCCCTGATTTAGAAAAGTGTCTCCTATAGATTCCCTCCCGTGTTTGTCAAAATCAATGACTCCCCTGTAGCTCAGATCCAGAAGTAAAAGTTCAAATGGACCTCCATTTGCCATTTTGAAGTCTGTCCTACAAGTAGTTTGATATGTCATCGTGATGTTTCATGTCACTTGTCACTTGAGTTGGTATCATGGAGAAAACATTTCCTGTTCTCGAAAAAAGGCCACAATATATAAGGAGAAAGTTTATATCCAGGTCGAATCTCGGTAACAAGTCTTTTCAATTCACTGAATTGTTTTCCATATTTAAGTTCAGACAATGGTTTACTTTTACATTCATGATGGATTCTTTGTCTAACTTGATGATGATGACTTGTGTAACCTCAAAACTCTTTCAACTACTTCTTGTCAAGGGAGAGAAATACTTATCAATAATATGTATATTTGGTCATTATTTGACTGACGATGCATTATGACCAAACCGAATACTATTGTTGGGACTTCGAAGCATCAGTGAGGAATATTTCCTTCCCTTTACAAGGACTAGCCTCTCCCCCTTCACTCACTCATTCAGTAAGAAAAAGATCTGTCACACATAAACCTTTTTATGCCTCCACTTCGGAAACAGTTACAGCAGGATACGTCATATTTTGCAGTTGTCCGTTTGTACTTCCATACGTCCAGTCCATTCTCATATCGCAGGAACAACTTGAGGCCATTTCCTCAAATTTGACACGTCCACCTGAACTCACTGATGAAAATATGTTGTTGGTCAAAGCTCACTGTGAACTCATGAAATGAACTCAAGAATGAATATGCTAATTGTAACAGGATAACATTTTGGACAGACATGGATGTATACTGCAACATGACCATACCGTAACCATGTACCGTTCCCGTTCAGTCAGGATAAACGCATTAAGTCGCAAATTTTTTATTTAGTTTTTATATTTAGTTTGATCATGTTGAAAATCCAACATGGAGAAATAAGGGAAGACTCGGCACTCTCACCTTTTGAACAGGAAGACAAGCTTTTAGTCATTAGACCTTCATCAGGGCAAATGGTTGACATTAATGTATTGTTTCATAATGACATCAAATGGAGAACTCTGTCCTCCCATGTCATAGCTCCAGTAAATGGAGTGCAGGCGGCCTCTACGGCTACAGGTATGATGGGAGGGATTCATTGCTCACCTTTTTTTTAAATTTAAGGATAGAACAAAAGCTGTTCTATTTTAATTCAACAACTCCACGCCATGAGAAATATGCGTTTACTTGTATTAAGTTAATGGTATTAAAATGGAGCATAGACCACGGCCAACTGGCACAACCCGACCATGTGCCGGTCGGGTTTTGGGATTGCACCATAAATCGGAGGATAAATGAATGTCCAGCGAGAGAACGCTTAGCCTTCTTTTTAGACACTTGGATCCGTGTGACAAGCCTTCATCTTGGCATTGTATGGTGATATATTCTCAAAGTTAACACTTTGAATATCTATATCACCAACAGCATCAGTATTGACCTGTGAAAAGAAGAGATGTTGGCAACAGTTGAGGTGTTGTCAGGATGTGAACACGAGAGGGACTTTCAGTCAGGCAGGGATTCCTAGTCTCTACTCTGATTTGCTCAGCTTCTTGTTGTTTCTTCCCCCTCCTACACCTCCCTTCCTCTTTCTCCTCCTCGTGCCTCCTCCAGTTAAGTCGAGGTGAAAGTGTTGGCAGTGCCAGGGACTCTTCCTCCTCCACCTCCTCCCTCCTTCAGGCCAGCCAGCAGCCTGGTTTCCACTCCCAGCCAAGCCTGGACCGCAGGGATGCTCCACCTGACCGAGTGGGAGTAGGAGGAGGTGGGGAGAGGAGGGAGGGCAGAAGAGAGGTGGGGGCAGGGGGCATCCCTGGCTACTCCCTGGGTGGATGCTCGTACCCCTCCTTTTCCGACCCCACGGTCCTATCAGGAGTGGCCCCGCGGTCAACCAGCTCCACGCACACCTCAGCAGGCGCCATCCACATCTCGGAGGCCACCACCACCTCGGCAAGCTTCAAGAGCTTGGCCAATCGAACACCCCCGCCCCACCACCCTTCCCGCAACGGGAGCCTGTCATATGACAGCTTACTGGCAGGTGGTGATGATTTCGACAAAGGGATGGTGATGGGTTCAGCAGGCCCTGAGGTTTCCTCTGGGAGACCCTGCACTCCAGCAGCAGGCGGCTACAACTCCGCCTTCATGTCATCCCAACAGAGAGATGCTGAGATACACTCCCAGTCCGCCCAGTCGCCTCATCACTACCACCGCTCCTCTCACCACCACCACTCCTTCCTCCATCGCTCCTCTTCCTCCACGTCCTCCTCCCCGCCGCCGCCTCCAGAGAGGGAGCGCCTGCTGGGCGAGCTCCACCCGGGCTCTCACCCACTGCCCGCCAACCATTCCTCGGCTCCCCCATCCTCTTCTGTCCCGCCTCCCCCACATCACCATCACCACCACCACCACCACCACGGCCATCATCACCACCACCATTCCTCCTCCTCTTCTTCTACGTCCCGCCATCCCCGCTTCACTGCCCCTCATGCACCACCCCATCACGCTTATCCTTATCGCACCCGCTCCACTGACAACCCTCTGGGATCCTCCTCCACCTCCACGACCCACCCTCCCCGCTCCCCGCACCCTCCACCTCTGGGCAAGTCGCTTTCTTACTCGAGTGCCGCTGCTGCCGAAATGCAGTACCGGCTGGTCCGAAAGGCCTCTGCGTCAGCCGGAGCAAATGCGGCGGGGGTAGGAGGTGGTGGAGGAATGGGAGGAGGAGGAATACAAGCGCCAAAGTGAGTATGAATTAGGATTAGGATGATTGGTTTGCTATTAACTCTGAGAAAAACCCACCTGCCCGCCTGAAAACCTGACAACCTGATTGACTGCTCCTCCTGCTCCTCCTGCTCCTCTTCTCTTCCTCCTGCCAGATTTCCTGTGAGTTCTTCCTCCTTTTCCCTTTCCTTGTTTCTCTCTTTTATTTGTGTGATGCTGTTGTGGTCTGCCTGTTTGTTCCTGTCCTCTAGATTATTCTTATAATTGTTATAACCACCTTCCGTGCATAATTCTGTGCCAGTGCCTTACAGACACCTCTCCATACCCACGACATGAATGTGTGACAATATAAAAGACATGACAAGAGGGTTATACTCCGCATTTTAGGTTTAGAATTATAAATTAAATGATGATGAGTATGACCACTAGTCGGCGCTGTTCGGGCGTCTGGAGGTGATGGGGTAAAAGTGTGGGGAGAGAGAGAAATGAAGGTGGACTTGGCTGTACGGCTGGAATGTGGAGTTAAACTAGAGTAATGAGGAAAACCCAGAACGTGTTGGACTGATCTATTCCTGCTCATAAACCTACGTCAGTAGCAGCAGTAGTAAATAGGGTAACATTATACCATCTTTTCATATTTGTACATATGTAACGTAAAAGATATCTTCAGAGCTTTGCAGGAATGAGTCAGTATTTTTACACTTCTGGTTCCCTCGTCCCTTTAAGTGTGTAAATGAGACAACCACCTTTTAGCTTAGTGGTGGAGTTCCTTCATAGTCTAGCATTAGCTTCTTACTTTACACTTCAGACGTCATATGTGAGGATTATCTTGCTAAACATGATGACATGTCATCATAAAAGTTTGTTTGCACATAGCTTAATTTTAGCAAAAATTTAAGAATCTAATTAGCTGTTTGTGGAGGGAACCAATGAAGTCATCACATGGACTCTCCTCTTCAGCTCATCCCACAGATGTTTAGGTCGGGGGACTGTGGTGGCTATGGCAACAACTTGTGGAGATGTAGATGTCTGATGGTAGTTTGAGACTCAACTAACCTCTGGAATTGTCCAGCTGTGATCCTTGGAGATTATTTTGCCAGTCGAACCATCCTCCTTGCGCTGCGTGGGTTCAATGTACAAACACGTCCTCTTCCAGGCTGATTCTTAACATCTCCTGTCGCTCTAAACTTCTTAATTATTGCCCGGAAGGTGGAAATGGGTATTTTCAACTGTTTAGAGATTTTCTTATATCCATTTTCTGATTTGTGCAGCTCAACAACATCGTCACTGTTCTCGGGTCTTTCCCATAGTGATGAATGACTAAGGGAATTTGGCCTGTGTCACCTCATATTTATACCCAAGTGAAACAGGAAGTCATGGTTGACCACTCCTAATCAAACAGGTGAATTTAAGATTGTAAAATATGACTGGAATTATACTTCAGTTAGATTTTAATCATGATATTTTCTAGTGGTGCCAATAATTGTGGCACATGTTTTGGGGGAAAAAAACATGTATTTATTGTCAATATATTGTATTATTTTTCAATAAAAAGGTTTGATTTTTGTGAAAGACCAGGAGGATAAATGTAAACAAACCCTGGTGCATGTTGGTTAGTTTGTGCTTGTGTGAAATGAAAGGAGGGCAGGTTTTATGGCTCGTCTTTATGTGATTAGCATGCTTTCTAAAACTGGACTTCTACTTCCATCTGATAGCACCCGGATCATCAGTCAGTCAGAAGCAGTTCATCAATGTGACGGTAATGCTTCTGGTGACTGATCATGATGTCATATAGCCCTCCTCACATGACCATAGCATGCTTCAGACCTGTAGTCGCGTCTCATGTGTTGTCCTAAACCGTCACGCTAATCATCTTTGGGCTTTTCTCTAATCAGGGATGAGCTGATCCAGATGAAACCTCCAAGTCGGACCAACGGCGGCCAGCTCTTCTTCTCCTCCTGCTCCGCCCCTTCCTCTCCCTCTCACCCAGTTGGCGTGTCCGCCCGGCCCGGAGGGGCCTATCCCAGCTCGCCATTAACGCAAAGTCCCGCCCACAATCCTCAGGGTGGCGGGGTGAAGAAGGTGACTGGCGTCGGGGGCACTACCTATGAGATTTCTGTCTGAGTGTCATCCAGCCTCCCGCTTGACGACCAATGAGACGTAGAGGAGATATTGCTGACTCCTTCTGCCAGTGAGGGAGAGATTTAAGACACCACACAACTGGCCAACTGTAGACCTGGACATCTGAGGACCTTCTGAACCATGTTGTCCAGATCTCAATCATCGTTGGCTGCTTGACTGTAGAGCTACACTGCTGGACTGTCCTGCCTCTAGACATCCACCTCAGTAACTTGTACTGAATGATGTCAGTCAGGACTACCTGGCACTGGGTCATAAGAGTCTGTTTTCTGGGATCTCACTGGACCAAACGGGACCCACAATGTAGGTTTTATTCTCACTGTAGCTCAGTAGGTAGCACGAGGCACCAGCAGTGTGGGTGTTGCATCGTACAAGAATCACAGCGCAAGGCATTACCACTGCCAGGGTGAGGAGTTCGATCCCCACTGGGGCCCAAGTGAGCTCTGGATCAGCTGGGAGTCCAATCAACACTTTTGGACTGAAGCCGCATGTGGGTAGAAATTGGTGCCGATGTTTTAATATTTCACAATTTTTCCGCTCACATTTGGAACGCCATTGAACACAAACGCCCCAGGAGGATTCAAACAGTGTGTGGCACCCGGTCCTAATCCATTTAAAGTTAAGGGCTCCCCCATAGACTTAGTGTAGACTACATGTGTGATTAGCTAGTTCTTATTACCAGTTATGGCCCCAGTTAAACCCTACTTTTAATAACAGCATCCACCAAATGGAGCAATTTCATTGGACCATGTAGTCAGTGATGCAGCCCAGGCAGAGTCCCTGAAACCTCTAGTCGCTCTCCTCGAGGCCGACGCCTCCTTTCCACAGGACAGGAGGTGGTGGGATCTCTTCTGCATTATGACGATCTAGTAGTGGCTGGAAGGAACGCCACACATTAACTTTTCCATCCATGTTGAGGCGTGAGTTGATTTGCCTTTTGATGCAGGGAGATGATGAAGATGAGGAGGAGGAGGATCAAGTGTCACAAAGGTGATTCCCTGTTTCTTTTGTCCCTATGTTGATTTATTCCCTCTAGATGTGAATATGATTCCATGTTTGTACAGAATGATGTGATTTTAAATGTGGATTTGCTTTTTACGGCCGTTCTGACTGCAGCATGCACTACTACTACTGGCCACTATAGGCCCGGTGGTCTGTTTGAACCAATGGGATGGGAGGGAATCCTGTGGAAGCCTTTTGTTGTCAAAGGGTCCTTAAGGATCTCCAGAACATTCATTCCTCGAGCAATTGCCTTGAAAATAAAGTTGTTGTTTTTTATGTCTCCTATTTAATTTTAAATTGTTTTATATGAATTCATATGAAAATATAGCTATTGATAAATGTAGAGTTTTTAATATTGACTCAGAGGGTTGAATTGTGAGCTCTCAGACCAGATGCCTTATTTCAAACATGGTTTTACAGTCCGATTGCATCTTCAGTCATGATTTCGCTAAAGATGAAGCCGCTGGTCCCAGTACGCTGTCTCACTATTCAAACTAGAGACGGCATCAGTGAAAGTCCTTCCGGTCTCAATTCATAAGAATTCAGCTGAAGTGTGGCTTGGGAATTGATTTCAAGATGAAGTTCAAACAGAAATGAGGCTGCTAGTCTGAGAAAATGTGTTTTAATGGAGAGGAAAAAAAACAGAAGAACAAAAAAGTTGTTATGTAGTGGATTCTTGTAAAGCAGCACGTCTTCCTGCTCAACATCAACTGTGCATTGTTTGCTTCAGGTTTCCTGTCCCAAGAAATATCTTTAGATTCAAAACCGGTATTCCAAACTGCATGGGGTGAAGCCCCGCCCTTTGTTGGGCCGTCTTGTTTCACCGCCCTCCTGAGAGCATCACACCTTCAGCTTCTTTCATTTCAGAAGGGTGACATTTGGGTTCCACTTGTCTTTTGCGAGTCACTGCGACCTGCCTCATAGGCTGGTAATCACATCTATTTGGTAGTCAAGGAGTGGCTGTGACATGGTGGATAAACACATTTCATGTCCCAATTCTTCACAATTCCCCTGTTATTTAGTTATTTAACAAGTTTTTATTTTAAAGTGTGTTTTCTTCAGCTTAACGGGGCTGTCTGCAGGTCTCAGCTGGGATCCCAATGGGAGCTCCATCCAACAGTTGGTGTGTCCCATTGTAAAGCCAGGCCATGTCATCACTTTGTCATGACGTAATGCTAACACGTCACACTCCTGTCTCTTTGGCCATGTGGTCTTAATTCAGTCTGGGACACCACAGGACCACATCAGAACCAGTCATAGTTGAATAAATGAAGCACACGGGACGTAGCATCAAATGAGAATCCTGTCTCGAGAGTCTAAACTATGACATGACGAGAAAGGGAAATTCTGTATTTAATTTCTGCTTGTTTTGGTTTTACTTGGCTGTAATGTGAGGACAGGAACTCCGAATGGGGGGTTGATGGAGACGAGCTGTGGGTGGGCTTCTTCACTTGGGGGTCTGAGGACATGACAAATATGTGTACTGTACAGCTTTGTGTATGTGTGTATGGATGTGGTGCAGGGCTGGAGGGTTGATAATAAACTTCAAACAAAGTGGTGGAGCAGTCACTTTCTTCCTTTTAAGGGGATTTCTGCAGACGTGTGCACTGAAAGGGAGTGATCCTTTATTAGGGCTTCTCTATGATATTCAGAGAATTAATCTCAAACAACTATTGTTTATGTAAAGGTATAGAAGAGTAAAGTACCTAAGCAAGCGGTGACTGCTCAGCCGTCGCCATGACGAAAGCTTGTGAGAATCAAGGTGACACTGGGATCAGGAGCCAGTTATTGTTGCTGTTTCATTGGATGCATTACACAATATTTGAAAGTGTTTCAATTCTGATAGGTCACATGTCCAGAGTCTGTTTCTCTTGGTGTAATGTGGAAATGAAACCCTGAAGGTTTGCTTCATGTTCACATTGTTTTATTGCATGGATAACAAGAACAGGCCCACAGAGCAAATGTACATACAAGCCTTGGAATGCAGCTCAAATCAAATGCAACATGACAAAAGGTCAAACCAATGTCACAAGAAGTGTACAAAACAAAAACGGTTTTAGTAATGAAATCATTAAGGGAAAAAAAGTCAGTCTTCAAAAAGCTAATTTATCAGTTTATGAGTACAAGAGAAAGAAAACTCTGAATCCTGACAGTTAGCAAGAAATAGTGCTGTGAAATTAAACTCTTGTTTGATGTGGTCCTAAGAAGACGTGGTCTCATCAGGACCACATGTTTAGTAAACTTGCCCTCGCTTTGTCATCACGCCGATCACAGGTCTGGTGTACAGCACTGCTTTGGTAGGTCAACAGGAAGTCAGAGGACCATTAACGAGTTAGTGGGGTTCATCCTTGGAAGGCCGTGAACCCATCCTGTTCCAGTAGAGGGTTCTATTCTGACAGCTGGGAGGAGGACCAAAGCTCGGCAGGCACGGTACAGAACCACATAGAACCCAGCGCCCTGCAGCTCGAGCTCACCACGTGCTATTAAATGCGCCATCTGCAATCGAGCTGTCAAAAGACCGGTTAGAAATTGGAGAGAGCTTGTTTGAATATTATGGGAGTATTATTCTATGTAAATTGTAGTCTGGACTGAGACAGATCTGCTTACTGTTCATAGAATAATAACTCCTTCCTGTGTTTTCATCTTCGCTGTTTTTTAAACAACAAACATTATTGGAACTGTGGAAGTAACAAAACTGGCGCAACATGGATAGCCAGCAGACGCTGAATCTCGAGCACGGCTTCTGAAAACATTCAAACACTGGTTACCTTGTTGGTAACGTAAGAATAGTAGAAAAACAAAAACAATCAGTTTAAAACCTGAAAGTGTTTTCAAAAAAGGAAATGCGGCGCTCCTAGAGCCGAAGACACTAACACAAGAAGCAACGACAAACAAAGGAATGACAGAAGTAGCTCGGTCTGTCCACGGGGTGAATAATGATTATTGTTGGTAAACAAGCGCTCCCGTATCGGAGCTCTCAATTAACACTGCAAACGCATTCTACAGAGTTAGAACTTAGTTTACATGAATATATTCATTTTAATCTACTCTAATCTCATTAAATTAGTTTAATTAAAAAAACAACCAAAACAACAAAGTAGCATCACATTCACTGCTCCCTTCCTTAATTAGTAAGAACTCAACTGACAGTCACTCAGCTTTGAAATGTGTGGTGTAGACTGGGAGAACCCGATGCACATGGCAGGTCTTCACGCCACATTTCCAGACCTTCCACCCAAATACTGGACCAGGTTTTAGCATTACAACCCCCAAAAGCTGGTTCACGGTTTCCCAGTTTGCTCCTCTGCCAAAGTGTACACTTGTGCTCTTTGCCCGCTTAATGAGGGCAACCACACGAGAATGATTGGGTTTAACTGGGGCTTAGTGTTTACTTCAAGTCTCACGGTGATCCACAGCAACACCAGTCTTGTGAACAAACTTTGAGGGGGGGGTGGGGGGGTTTGAGCCGACCTGGACCCACAGCATCGGTCCAGAAGTGAAAGCTGAGTGATGGGAAGCGTCTTATTTGTCCTTCTTGGACTCCGTCTCCGGAGCCTCAGCGTTGGCTCCTTGCTGCTCGGACTCGTCCTCCTCGGGGACCGGCGGGAACTGGGATTGGCTGACCTTGTCTCCTTTGGTCTTGTTGAGCTTCTTGGACTTTTGGTAGAGTTCGTTCAGGTTGAACTCTCGGATGATGTTCTCCTGGTGGAGGGAGGCAGAGACCGTTAGACGGGAGTTCAGATCGGATTCAAAGAAACCATTCTGTATTTGGCACAGAGTACTTTTTTGGAACCCACAAGGCTGCTCTGTGGTTGCACCATGTTGTGTGCCCCCCCCCCATGTCGGTGTGTTCAATGAATGGCACCCCAGCACAAGGTGCAGTGAACTCATGTTCTTGTTAAAAATATGAACCACTTTCCTAAATATACAATATTCAAAATATACCACAATAAATATGAATACCATTTTGAAAGGTTTCATTATTACAGGGTTTCGTCAACTAGCTGTGGAGATCACTTGCATTTTAAGAAATCTACTTGTTGAATGAAAACAGATGTTTTTTTCCTGGACCTTTGGTGAGTTTAACAAATCAAACAATAGTAGCCAGTTAGTCCTTTCTGTATACATATTTGTTACCCATTTATTGAAACTCTTTCTAGTACACGGCCCAAAAACCTGTTGTTGTTTGTGGGGCGTGCTCAGTAAACAAAGCAACAAGGGACAATACTGAGGACGTCATTGCTTGCTCGGTTTCACACACTAGCCAACGAACATCTGCACCGTATGAGGTTTTAAAAAAAGAATCTCTTTCCAGAACTATCTGTAAACATGTGACAGTCTGTCCCTTCCTGAAGTGCACTATCCAGTCTGACCTCCGTGAAGCTCCAGGATACGGCTCTGCCCTTCTTGTCCACCTGGGGGCGCCGCAGCACCTCCTTCCCTCCCTGAAACAACACCAAGGACGGCAGCTGCTTGGACAGGGGTGAAGCCGACACTTTGTACCTACAGAGCCGAAACAAATGCACACGCTCACGTGTCAAGTCACGCCCACCAGTCCAGGACACAGAGACAGGAGAGAAACTGAATGTCTTACTTTTTGGAGACCTCTCCATAACGGCCGATGTCCACCTTACCAAACTTGAGACCAGCACAGTTGTACCTGAAACAAGGACAACTCTGGTCAGGGTCAAAGGTTAGTGCCTATGGTTACTGAGCGGGACGAGTCTTACTTGAGAGACAGATCAGCGTAGACGGAAGCAAAGGACTGGCACTCTGGGGACCAGTTGGCGAAGAATTCAACAATCCACGTCACACGGCTGTCTCTGTCCAGCTCATCCTGGACACACACACACACACACACACACTGAATTCAAATACATTGTACACATCTCTGTGCTACAACAAATTCTACCATTTGTACTCACATCGATGGTTTTGTCGCTGAAATATTTGATGTACTCTGGTCCCATGTATAGAGGCGGCTTACAGGTCATCAAAAACACTGACACACAGAGGACCAACCGAGGAGGAGGACATCAGGACATGAGGACATCAGGACATTAGGACATTAAGACATCAGGAGTGCTGAAGATTAGTTCATTAAGTCAACCGAACTTGAAATATTTGGATAGTACAACGTTCACAAATAATGTTGTACACCATGCCAAAATGTACTTGTCTTATATGTTTTCACTTATATTTGGCTTTTCAGCATCTCTCTAAAACAAGATATCAACTAATCAAGCATGGGTCCTGAGAGATGTTGGCAGGCATTAATCTTTGGTTTGAATATGTAACATTTTGCTTTTATTTTAAAATGTTAACAAAATATCTGAAACAGATTTTTGTTTTGGGCAGTTTCATCTTCTGAAGCAGCTACTTGAGGAGAGGATTAGTTCTCCTCAACCCTCAGCTCGTCTGTTGTTTAGGGTGCAAAAGTGTGTGTGTGTGTGTGTGTGTCAACCAGTCTAACAGTGAGGAAGATGACATATCAGGTATTGAGACACACCATCATTGGTCAGTAGATACGGTCTGTGATGATTTGGGTATTTTAGCTGGGTTTTGTTTACAATGTCATCGGACAAAACCCATCTGACTAATCAGAACCGGGTTTTTTGGCATTTGATTCATAAGCTGTATGATGAACGTACGTGTGTGTGATGGTTGGACTGACCTATGCAGAGGGTCAGGTAGAGCAGTCCCAGCCTGATGTCCAGTCTGAAGAACAGGATGACATTGGCCACTTTGCTGAACAGGATGATGTTGCCCACGTGCTGCTCCACGGTGACTGAAGAGAACAGACATGAGATGAGCTGTTGTGTACTATCCTGAGCAGCCCTGTTTCTCAGAGTCAACCAGTACGGGGTGGATTTCAAACTGAATATGACAATAGCTAATATTCAGTGGCCCTTAAATGCACAATTGTTAAGAGATTTAAATGTTTCTTAATTTCATTCTGGTCCCGGTGGAGGAGATGGATCGTTACACTTCTTGGAAACAGATTTTTGATCAGAACATGAACATCTCACCATGGCGCTGCTCAGGAGAAACAAATCATTCAGAACCAGATAGAAAAGAAGGCGTTAACTCACTGGCTCGCCTGTTCTTCATCATGACGATGGCACTGAGAAACATGAGGATCTCCACCTCCCTCTGAGAACACAAACACGGTCCAGCCACGTTAACCAGGCGGCTCATATTGAGAGCCCCTGGGTCATTTAGGGTCACCGTGATGTCAGACCACCTGCACATTGTACATTTAGTGACAGCATACTTATAACGCGTGTCAGTTAGTGGACAAGGAGAATGGAGGCAATGCCAACCAATATTTGTAAATGGACATGTACACAATATCCCTCTTGTCAATGTATTTGTTATATTAATAAGGAACAAAATGCAGATTTATATATATATATATATACACAATTTAACAGCTTAGTAAGGCTCCCCTGTGACATTCAGCAGAGAATTTAAAAGAAGACTGGTCTCGTGGAACCCGGATGCTTCCCCTCCGCTGCATCACGTTCACGCTCCACCGACACCGGACAGAGCGACGTTAAGGTTACTGCGACTACCGCTAGCGGAGCATCCGTTCTGCATCGGAACACACGCTGATTTACAGTCCGGGTGCACATCATATTGTTATTATTATTATTCTCGTGAGTTATGAATTAAGCTGCGTGTTTCGAGCATCTCTGCTGACTACCGAAACAGCATGAATAGACAGATTGTGGACCGAGGTTCGGCCCGTCTCTCTCCCCCTGAAGCGAGGAGCCGCCACCGTCACAACTAGCGCTGGCCCTCGCTGTCAGCCGCTCCACCGAGCAGCTCTCTTGGCTGTTCGATAGCACTCCCACAAGCAGCCATTTGTTCATGTTTTCTACGGACCCAGTCGAAGTCGCAGGAGTTGCCGTCCTCTCGCTGCGTGGCCAAATAGTCGCAGATGCCAGGCGTCTTGCGGATAGCAAGAAAGGCTACCGACATGAAGATCGAGGCGAGGTAGTAGGGCTTCAGCAGCCACTTGTACACCTGCGGCAGGTGGTACAGGAAGGCGAAGAGCGCCGTCAGCAGCGCCATGTTTCTATTTCACTGTCGTGCGAAAACTACAACTGGTAAAGAACCCCGAATAGACCGAGGTAGCCAGCGATGGAGCTGTTAGCTTAATATGAATGGCTCGACGTCTTGGCGTTACGTTCCGAAAGCTGGCGGAAATACAACTTCCGGTTTAGATGTTTACAAAATAAAAATTATAATATGATACATGGCAAGCATTGTGTGAATTTAACATTACTTGTATTGTATTGTAAAGTGTATTTCAAGAATGCGCACTATTGTGATTTATATTAAATACATTTTCGGTATTAATTTACACCCACGGGCGAGCTTTCACAACCACTTTGAAGATGGAAGCCCTGACTTCCTGTTTAACTGGTTCACTCTTGGTGGCTTGTTTAGGCTTTGTAGTTTGCAGTCGGCAAAATTGTATAGAAATCCTGATTAAAAGGGGCGGACAGAGGCGCAGCCTGCAGAGGTCAATCAGGACAAATGTGTTGTAGCTGGCGCTGATTGGTCAGGGCAGAGAACAGGTCACCGCTGATAGGTTCATGTTGAATCTTTTGTGAATACCTACACTAAAACATGGATGACCTGCAACTTCCATCCATCCATCCATTTTCAATACCGCTTATCCTCATTAGGGTCGCGGGGGCGCTGGAGCCTATCCCACCTGCAACTTCCTGATGTTAAACTCAGACAAAACTGAAGTTATTTTACTGGGCCCTGAACACCTCAGAGATCAATTATCTGGTGATGTGGTTTCTGTAGATGGCATTTCCCTCTCAAAAAGATGCAGAAAAGCTGGTTCACGCGTTTGTTACTTCCATACTAGATTACTGCAACTCCTTATTATCAGGCTGCTCTAATAAGTCTCTTAAATCCCTCCAGTTGATCCAGAATGCTGCAGCTTGTGTACTCACAAAAACTAAGAAAAGAGATCACATTACTCCTGTATTAGCTGCTCTGCACTGGCTCCCTGTAAAATCAAGAATCACATTTAAAATTCTTCTCCTCACCTACAAAGCCTTGATTGGTGATGCACCATCATATCTTAAGGAGCTTGTAGTACCATATTGCCCCACTAGAGAGCTGCGCTCACTAAATGCGGGGCTACTTGTGGTTCCTAGAGTCCTAAAAAGTAGGATGGGAGCAAGAGCCTTCAGTTATCAAGCTCCTCTTTTATGGAACCAGCTTCCACTTTCAGTCCGGGAGGCAGACACAGTCACCTCATTCAAGAATAGACTTAAGACTTTCCTGTTTGATAGTGCTTATAGTTAGGGCTGAATCAGGTTTGCCCTGGTCGAGCCCCTTGATATGCTGCTATAGGCTTATAGGCTGCTGGGGGATGTTTTAGGATACACTGAGCACCTATCTCATCTTCTCTCTCTCCTTATGGATGAATTTACATCTCTCCATTGCACCTTATTAACTCTGCTTCCTCCCCGGAGTCATTGTGACTTCACGTCTCATAGGGTCCATTGGACCTGGAGGTGTCTGATACCTGGTGAGCCTCCCGCGTTGGCCCTGCTGATGCCCCGCCCCCTCCTCTCTACCTCCTTCTGTTTCATGGATTGGAGTTCCATTCATACATTGTCATATTCATGTAATGTGTTTATGTAACTTTGTAAATGCTGTTCATTCTGTACACATGACATCTATTGCTTCTGTCCATCCGGGGAGAGAGATCCTCCTCTGTTGCTCTCCTGAAGGTTTCTTCCCTTTTTTCCCTGTCAAAGGTTAGTTTTGGGGAGTTTTTCCTGATCCGATGTGAGGTCCTGGGACAGGGATGTCGTATGTGTACAGATTGTAAAGCCCTCTGAGGCAAATTTGTAATTTGTGATATTGGGCTATACAAAATAAACTGAATTGAATTGAACTATAATAGTTGTATGGCATATTATACTATGACTTGTTTTATGATTTAAAAAATGTATATTGTACTATGATATACTATATATCTTTCTTTTTTTTTTTACGACATAGTATTATTTTTAATTTTTTTTTGTATTATACCATGGTATTTTTGAATCCTCGATTCTGGCTGTAGAGTGTCCATTATTCATTTTACATCTACTTGGTAGTTCTTGTTAATCTGTTCAACGTTCTAAATAAATGTGCTGGCTACACGTAATTAATGTATCTTATTTAACAATGAAGGGTCGTCTTTCAGCCCCATCCTCTGAACACCACATGGTGGCGACTGTAACACACAAGCTGCAAGAAGTAAGTAACACTGCCCTCCTGAACTTAGTTAGGATAGGATATTACTCTATGTTGTGAAGCAGCAGCAAACATGTTTACATATATAAAACACAATACAAATAAATAGCAGGACAGGACCAGGGAAACAGAGTTAATTAGGTTGGGGGAAAAGTTGAGATTTTGGTTGCAAAACACATACAAATACAAAAGTGGCTGTTCTAATGCCCTACGAGGTGTTCATTATTCATCAATATTATCATTGCAGAAATATGACTGCATCACCAAGATTGGAATTGAAAAGGAATTTCGGCTCGAGGTTACTGTGATCACAAAGTGTATCACAGGCATACGTCATCATGAGCCACATTAAGATGAAACCAAACCATGACGTCATCCTCGATTCAAAACAACTTCACCCACGATTCTTAATGAGGTTTTATTGTTATCGCTGGGTTTTACAACGCGGATATTACAACGTTACATCAAACATATTGCACAGAGGTCCCTCATCACTTCCTCCAGCCTGTCAGGAGGAAGAGGAGTTTAATTTGAATGACCTTTATTTTGAAATTATTCTCAAAATGATCTTTTGTTATTCTTATTGTTACCAGTGCAATGCATTTACGTTATCATTACTGTGGTATTGTTATCATTATCATTTGACACATATAATTGCTGGCTTATTTCTTTATTTCTTTATTTTAACCACATGTTTGTCATCGCCAGTGCGCCACTTCAGGCTCAGTGGCTGCTCTGGGATGTTTTTTGTTGTTGTAAATCTCTGGTCTTCCCAGGCAGATGTTGGCAGTTGGACAGATCTAATAGTAGGTTTTGACATCTGCTCCAATAAGAGCCGGTCAGCGCGTGCAGCAAGTTGTCACACTCAACAGAGTTAGAGAATAACGTACAAGAAGTTCAACTTGGTGTTCAACACAAGAGTCTTACAGGATGAAATGTGAAATGAGAACGATCCTCCGGAGAAACACAATCAAGTCAACAGACGAGTCACTGAATAGTGTTAATTTCACAGAATGACATCATCTCATGCAGTCACTCATGTCTGGCTCTGCAATTTCCATTTAATTATACATGATGGGGGAAAGGTCTGCTTGGTCATAGCATTATATATGTGCTATATAATATATTACATTCTTAGCCTATACAATTCAATTTGTTTTGTAAATTGCATTTCTCAGTCTTTTTTTCTAATTAAAAATGTGCATTCACTTAAGACTAAGAAGTGCTCTGATGTTATGAATAATAGAATACAACAAGTATAGTGTTGATTTCACATAGTAGTAAACTCATATGTATGAAGGTATATTTGTGTCTTTATTACACAAACTCAAAAAAAGCCAATTTCTCGTTCGTAAGTAAAAAATATATAAACTATGTGTTAGTTTTGCTTATGGAACTAGAATGTATGGCTGAGTTGAATACGCTGCTGAATGAACCTGGAGTTTCTGTTGGTGTTCGACCAAGTGGGGCTTGATGAAGTGCTGCTACATTTAAAATAATTTGGACAAAACAGAGCAATATAATGTCAACTTACCTCCATGTCCTCCTCACCGTGACCTCCCGTCAGTGAGCCAAACCCACCAATAGAAACTCCTAGTTCTAGTTTCATAAGCAAAACTAACACATATTTTATTCTCAGTTTATATATATTCACTTACGCACGATAAATTTGGTCTCAAAATATTTGTTTTGGTTTGCGTAATAAAGACACACATGTACCTTCATACATATGCATGGGTTGGAGTTCCATTCATACATTGTCATATTCATGTAATGTGTTTATGTAATTGTGTAATGCTGTTCATTCTGTACACATGACATCTATTGCATCTGTTCATCCGGGGAGAGGGATCCTCCTCTGTTGCTCTCCTGAAGGTTTCTTCCCTTTTTTTTCCTGATTCGATGTGAGGTCCTGGGACAGGGATTTCGTATGTGTACAGATTGTAAAGCCCTCTGAGGCAAATTTGTAATTTGTGAAATTGGGCTATACAAAATAAACTGAATTGAATATGTAGTTCAAATGTTATTACAATGTGTCCATAATTGTATTAAAAATAATTACGATGTCACGCGTCGAAAATTCAAACTGCCCTCGTCAGATTTCTTTTTCTGTGTTTATAGATTGATGATTAAAATACAGCTTTTAAGTCTACGTGCAATACGGTCGCCTGTGAATCGACAGCGTTTATTTCATGGTTTTATTGTGAAACTACAGGAAGTGCTCTGAATCACTCTCGCTAGCTTGGCAGTGCTACGTTTCATTACGGTAGTCGTCCCAACTAGCGGCTCGTGAAGCAGGAGCCCAGACGGAATTATCAACAGCAGACACCGCGGAGTTGCCGTCCAAGATTGATGTCTTTACTTCTTCTCGGACCGCGCAGACATTTCCATCCAGACCGACGTGAGTAGAGCAGGAAGCCGTCGACTGTGCATCTGCAGCCCGCTTGTAATTGACAGCTCCCGTTATGCACGCGAGCCAGGGTATTTTATTGACCAGGAGAAATATGAGATTTCGAAACGCGGTTTTCTTAGCCTCGGCCAAATGACACGATACTTGACTATACGCAGTTGTTAAAAAAATAAAAAATGTAAATGTATTTTTAAAAACATGGTTGAATGAGGCCTTTAATGATGTCTATACATGAGCACTGGGCTCTAAGGAGGTGATGGCTTATCGCCCTGCTAGCGGGGATTCTCCGTGGCTACCATACAGCCTCATGGCTACCGTATACCCCGCTCCCGGCTTAAAGGGACGGTCTCCATCATTAAATGCGACATCATCAGCGCTTCCTAATGTGTCCTAATGTACCACAGTTGTGTTAACACCGCCCGTTCGGTCATTCCGGTAGTATCCGTGTGGTAATCACGCCGTAGCAGCAGTATATCGCTTCATATAATGTCCCAACATTAATCCTGAATACTTCTACAGAGACCTCTACGGCTACTCCGGCCCGCCCACCCTCTCCCGGTACCGTGCGGCTGCAGCGACCGTCATCTCAGCCTCAAAACTAACGGGATGACGGAGAGAACCAGCCTCCCCACGTACTGGCACGGCGAGGCAACGTTCACGGGCTGCAGGAATTTCTACCAGCACTGAGGCTGCGACTTGGAGATTTGAAGAGGAACTTTGGACCCGTGGTTGAATGAAGCTGGAGGGATTGGTGGACTACCCTTTAGCTCGAGGCGGTTGAACTAGATCACAACGCTGAAACACTGAGAAATGTGGCACACTCAAGTAGATAATAGTCTCTCTCTATTAGTGTAATCGGGTCTACCGCAGGCCTCGTCAGATGTAAAACAGCTGGATTATCAGGCCATCAATATCATGGTTAATCTGTCATCATGACGGTTGGCGTCTCCGTCACCTTGTGTCTCAGGACTACAGCGGCCTAACAGACATTCTGGGAAAGAACGGAGCTACTGGAGGGCACCATGGACTACCATGCCGAGTGCTGCTTCAGCGACTTCGAGGAGGGTCAGGGCGGCCCGGACGAGCCGCCCCTCCACAGCATCCACGCACCCAACCGGATCCGCCCGTCCTCCTACCGAGCCCTGAGGAGCGCTGTGTCCAGTCTGGCGCGCATCGACGACTTCTTCTGTGAGAAGATAGGTTCGGGCTTCTTCTCTGAGGTCTTCAAGGTCAGTAGACGTACTGATTAAACGACAACTTCTCAGTGGGTGAAATACACTGATAAAACAATGTCATGACATGTGTTGGGTCAACTCTGTGTGGCAGTTTCAAACATGCAGAAGTCCAGTCCAGAATAGTTCACTTGGTAGAACATATGTTCATCCGCAACATCCCATTCATCTCCCGGTTCACCTGTCCATTCACCAAATATCACCGAAACCAATCTACATGCAGTGTGAACCTCTGATTTGTGGAGCCCTAGGAGGCCCGGGGCCCGGTTTGCATGTTGGTAGCTAAGCCTTGTGACAGGTCGTCTTCAAATGGCTGGTCTGACCAACAAGACAATGTTACCGGTGTTCATGCTATCGGTCATGATGGAAGAGATACACATGAAGTTTCTCTGTCTGTGTCACGGTAACATTCAGCCATTTTAGTGCCTCAGCAATCCCTGGCCTGACATTACCCACTATACCAAAAATGATATCAAATATTACATCAAAAAAGAATCTTTTTACGTTTAATATCAAGTGGGCCTATATGATATTGAACAATGGCACTCTATGGAAGCGTCGGCGCCTGTAATAATAATAATAATGCATTCTATTTGTAAGGCACTCTTCATCCAAGAATCTCAGAGTGCCACACTAACAATAATAAAAAATAAATTAAAAAAGGAATAGTTGACAAGTCATACAACTCAACTCAAAAACGTCTTCCTGATTAAAAAGGTTTTTAGGCCAGTCATAAAAGAGTCCAGTGTCTGTGTTGCCCTTAGGTGGTCAGGGAGACTGTTCCATAAGTGCGGCGCTGCTGAGCACAAGGCCCGGTCGCCCATGGTGCGGAGCTTGGTGTTGGGGACCCGGAGGAGCGAGCTGTTTGTAGATCTGAAGGTGCGGGTAGAGGTTTGGGGAGTAATGAGTTCTTGTAGGTAGGGAGGTGCATCTCCATTTATGCATTTATGGGTGAGGAGTAGGACTTTGTAATCAATCCGGGTTGAGACAGGGAGCCAGTGGAGTGAGTGGAGAATGGGTGTTATGTGCTCATATTTCCGGACTCTCATCAGGATCCTGGCAGTGCTGTTTTGAATGTATTGTAGTTTCTGGATGTTATTGCCAGTGATCCCAGTGAAGAGTGAATTACAGTAGTCCAGTCTAGAGGAGATGAATGCGTGGATGAGCTTCTCTGCATCTGACAGGGTTAAAGTGGGGCGGAGTTTGGAGATGTTTTTGAGATGATAAAAGGAGGTTTTGCACAGGTGTTTTATATGGTCATTAAAGGTCAGGTGATGATCAAACCTAACTCCCAGATTAGTGACTGTGGAGGAGAGGGCAGAGGCCTGTGTGAGCCAACGGAGACAGGACGCACATCAGACGCACACAAAAGTGCAACCTTGGCTCAACGTTTGCCACGATGCGATACAACAATATGGGGCAGTGCATATGACATTAGTCAGTCAAAGATATGTAGATGTGCACATTCCTGCTGGATTACTTTGGGATGTGGACGAATGATTTAATTTACATGACCCATCCCACCATGGAAGTATTCAGACACAGTAGTAAACCAACCCCAAACTTCCAATGTGTTGAATGAAAAATGCCTTGAAAAGCCAACATGTGGCCTTCGTGAAGATATCCAACGATGTTTCTAATGGAATGCAAACAGCTTTACTTTTATACAAACAAACAACAACATAGAAGCCAAACACAAAGCCGTCTACGTCATGCCTGATTCAACTCATGAATGAATGACATATAGTCTAAAATCCACACCTGACCTAATGTTCTGCTTTTTCCTTGATAGAAAACAAGACATATACTCACTCAGGACTTAATCGGATCAAAAAGGGCGAGGTACAATACTGCTGTGGCAGCTTTCAGTTCCAGCATTGGTTGACGTTAAACTCGGAGAACAACACTGTGGTTGTGGATTCTGAGGATAGCAGAGCAGCAGAAGCTTTGGCCACACGTCATACTAATGCTTATGTCATCAGTTTCTTACATAGTGGACTGATGTTTGTCGTACATGTGGATGGATATGTGTGTGCGTGTGTTCATTGGTGTGTGTTGTGTGTGTTTTGCACAGACAGTGTCTGTGTGTGTGTGTGTGTGTGTAGATTATTGTCACACCGTGTGTGTCTCTGTAAGTGTGTGGACATCCTCATTTTTTCTCCTAGGTAACCTTTACGTACATTTGTCAATGATCGCTTCCTGCCCACCCGTCCACTCAGTGCGCACACACCCACGGTCACCTGAAGGGGTTGTGTGCTCAGGGCGAGTGAGGGTTTATACAAAGTGTATTCCAGTGCACATTCCTTTGCATTCCATTCTGATATGGCCAAAGCTTTACATAAGTACACACACACACGCACACACACACACCAAATCAAAAACATACTTATTTGATCAATCTTCATACTTAGTTGTTCCCTCCATCATATGATTGAAATGGCATGACTGCTTCTATTCAGATCCAGGTGGGTTTAATGCTCAAGTTAGTAGATGAGGAGATGCTCTGTTTCATGTTTTTTTTTTCTTTGTAGATGTGTCTACAAACTAAGCCAGCTACTTCCGGAACACTAACAATGTAATATTTCTTCCATTTCTTCAGTTTTTTTTCACATGGTAGATAAGAGAGCTGGCCTAAGATAAGAGAACTCCAGAATGGCCCCACCCTCAATGTCTGATCGGTACCATTCTAGCGCTCACATTAAACTCAAAGTGCCGCCGTGACACTGACAGTTGAAAAATTAATGGTGATATTCTCGTGAAAACGGGTATTTCCTGAAAATGTCTGACTGTTCCTTTAATAAAAACATGTGGTATGTAGAGAGAGCTTTCTCAAGTGCACCTGTTTCTGTTAGATGGGAGAGGAAAACGTGGTCATGTAAACAGGAGAAAGGTAGTCATCAGGCCACTGGTGACCCTTCATCTGCACTACAAGTGTTCCTTTTAGACGGCCAGGTCAATCAACCCAGAAACGAGCAGTGCCACCAGAAGCAGGAACACATGAGCAATGAACTATAAACATTGTTTCTAGAAAACAGCGACAACTTGAAATCACAGACTACAAAGTCACACCGTACAAATCATGCTATCTGCCCTTCTGCTTCCTCCTGCCTTCTCTCATCATCATCCTCTTTTCTGATAACAGGAAACAAAACAACACTCACACAGCATCAGACTTAGCTGAGGAGCTGCAGCCATAGACCATCTGTCTTCAAAAAAATCATCCACACTCTCAAGTCTTCTTAATAAGCGAGCTTTTAGTCAAATACCCTTTTTCAAGCAACCATTGGAAGCAAGTGAATGCAGCAGTACAACACAACCTATTGATTAGCCTGAATGCAGAACACTAAAGATAGTTTATATAGAGACAGTCAGGAAACATGAAGCAGCATATCAAATACACAAAGTACACGATATACACAACAAGACATGTCCTTCATTCAGAGGATCAGATGTGCAGGTGGCACCTAACCCACTGCCATCAGTGTGTGAATGGGTGAATGATGACCAGTAGTGTTAAAGCGCTTTGAGTGGTCGGTAGACTAGAGAAATGCGATACAAGTACAGGTCCATTTACTGATAGATGCTTTGTGAACATCAAGCTTCAGCCACCGTCCAACATAATGCATCCATCATTAATTATAGTTTATTCACCACAAAACACTCGAAAAACTTATTAAGACCCAGTAATATTAAACACAATAACCACACAGATACAAAGACATGGTCTAATACATTCACTAACAGATGAGACCTTGAAGTTTATGTTTGCATCAAAGAACACCAATGCCTCTATTTGATACACACTATATACTGTAGTGCTTTACTAAATCTCATTGTTTCTTATTATACAGTGTTTTTTTTAAAGATGGATATTTTTCAGAAGCAACTGCCAGACACAGATATCCAAAAAGGAAACTTAGACTACTGAAAAAGGTCAAATTGTGGAAATTCCAAATGTATTCAAAGCCACCAGCAGGCCGAGTGTCCAAACGGACGCTACAAAAGGGAGAGGAAGGTCCTTTAGTCTTTCACTTCCCATTGCACATCCCCATAACCCGTTCATAGACAAGGTCATAAACCCCTCCCCCTGTCATTTTATTGATGCCTGATGTGTGAGAAGTTTTTACATTATTTTAATAATAAGGTAAATGAAATAAGACCACAAATTACCCCCCAACCCAAGTTTTACATACCAGTAGGGACATTCAAAACTATTTTAGTCATTTTCAGCCTGTATCATTGCCCTTTTTATCCCAACTTATATCACACATGAAATTACATTACATTACATGTCATTTAGCTGACGCTTTTATCCAAAGCGACTTACAATAAGTGCATTAAACCGTGAGTCCAAACTCAGAACAACAAGAATCAAGCAAGTACAATTTCTTCAATAAAGTTAAACTACAAAGTACTATCCGTAAGTGCCATTTAAGTGCTACTAAAGTGCTATCGGTAAGGGACATTTTAGTGCTACTCAGCCACATGCAGCCTTGATTTTATTCCTACTAAATTTCTCAAAGAGGTCATTGGCACTCTAGGGCCCAGTATTTTATTAATTATAAATAGCTCCTTAGCAAGTGGTACTTTCCCATCGATTTTTAAACATGCAATCGTACAACCTCTTTTAAAGAAACCTAAGCTTGATCCTTCTGTTGTTTCCAATTTTAGGCCAATTTCTAAACTTCCATTTTTATCAAAAAAATAAAAAGTGGTTTCAACACAACTCCTAGCTTTTATGAATCATAATAATATATTTGAGAAATTTCAGTCAGGTTTTAGGAGGAAACTGCACAGAACTGCACAGAAACTGCCCTCATCAAGGTAACTAATGACCTCCCTTTTAGCAGCAGACAGGGGGGAGAGCGCCGTTTTAATTCTTTTAGACCTTAGTGCAGCTTTTGATACTGTAGATCACGCCATTTTAATCGATCGCCTCAAAACCTGCACTAGGCTGGTTTTATTCTTACCTTTTAGAAAGATCGTACTCGGTCACCATAGGTAATCACTCGTCTTCCACGACTCACATTACCAGTGGTGTACCACAAGGTTCAATTTTAGGTCAATTTTTATTTTCTATCTACATGCTTCCACTCGGCCAAATCCTCCAACAACACAACATATCTTTTCATTGCTATGCAGACAACACACAGATATACCTTCCGCTGAGACCTGGTGACCCAGAGAGCCTGGCTGCTGTCTTAGATTGTCTCTCTGACTCCAAATCAGAAGTCATATTATTCAGTTCTCCAAACAATAACACCAGTCTCATCAAGAGTCAACTTGGTCCCCTGGCTGCTTATTTAAAACCTGTTGCCAGAAATTTGGGTCTAATGTTTGACTTACATTTTTAATCACAGATCAAAAAAAATTGTCCAGTCCTGCTTCTTTCAATTAAGAATAATCTCAAAAATCAAACCCATATTGTCACGCTCAGATCTGGAAAAGTCATTCATGCACTCATTTTCTCTCAACTCGACTACTGCAACTCCCTCCTTTCCGGCATAAATCAAAAATCCATCTCCCGCCTCCAACTAGTCCAGAATGCAGCGGCTCGGCTTCTGACTGGTTCTAACAGACGGCATCACATTACTCCAGTCCTGGCCTCTCTCCACTGGCTCCCTGTTAGTTTTAGAATTGATTTTAAGATTTTGCTGATCACTTTTAAAGCGCGCCTGGGTCTGACCCCAAGCTACATCATTGAAATTTTAGCCCCATATGAGCCAGCTCGCAGCCTTAGATCCTCCGGTGGAGCCCTTCAAGGCCCTTCAAGGCCCTTCTGGCCGTTCCAAAGTCAAGGCTTAAATCAAAGGGTGACCGTGCTTTTGCCATCAGAGCCCCTCGACTTTGGAACAACCTACCTGAGGGGATAATAATTGAAGGCTAGCAGAAGAATCAGTAGCTTCTTTTAAATCACTTCTTAAAACCCATTTTTATAGAACTGCTTTTAAGTGATGTTGTCCTTTTATGCAGTTTCCCCTATTTTAGTTTGTCTGTTCTGCTTTATTTTGTATTTGTAATTTTCTATTCCTCTATTGTGTTCATTGCCTATATGGCATTGTCTCCTTTGCCTCATGTATTTTCTGAAATGTTTACTTTTATTGATGTTATGTTTTTACCTTGCTTCTATGTAGACATGTATCTTTGTAAGCTCTGTTTTTAAAGGTGCTATATGAATAAATGTATTATTATTATTATTATTATTATTATTATTAGGTCTGTTATTCCTGTTAAAGCCAGCCTGCTGCCTCCTGTCTGCTGCTGGGACTGGCCTCAGTAATGGACCAGTGGATTTGTGCAGATCAAGAGGAGTGATGGGAAATCCAGAAAGCCTATTAGTGCTACGCTATTAATACACACACACACACACACACAGATGCATGCACTTAAAGGTCCAGACACTGGCTGAACTTTGCAATGACCTGTCCAGTCACACACATGACCTTAGGCCCAGTGTACCTGCAGCATCATATGGCCATGTACTGGGATACTGTGGTTCCCTTCTGTACAGAATAACGGTCCAACCTTTGACAAGTGAAAAGCAGCCTGTTGTCTGTTTACAAGTAATCAGAATAAATCAACAGCTTTGAACAAATGTTACTATGAGCCTCACATTGCCAACACATGCTAGCAACGCAACATCCTAACTCTGTATCTCATCATATATCAGTGCTATGAATGATATGACTGGTGAGCCTGGTGACAAATTCAGTATTATCACTTATTGACTTCCATTGAATATCATGATGCAATTATGTTGTCCAAACTGAAGGTTCTATTTTAAAGATGCATTAACAATTGTTTATTTATTTCCATGCGTGTGTGGAGTTTTGGTTGATACAAATGCAAATTGGGTTATTTCAAATGAAAGCTGCCTCACATATTGATGTTAAACTCAGACAGATGTTTGAGCCCTCAGTCTCCCATCGGCCTTCTCTGGTTGTTCTCCAGGTGCAGCACCGGATCACGGGGCAGGTGATGGCGCTGAAGATGAACACTCTGGCGAGCAACAAAGCTAACATGCTCCGAGAGGTGCAGCTCTTGAACCGGCTTTGCCACCCCAACATACTCAGGTAGTAATAGCGTATATCTAGGTGACCTTACATCGGCAACCTTTTGGATTTCAAATGCCATGTTTACATTTTCCTTGTTTTCAGTGTGCCATAAAGTTAACATTGAGTTTAATTATGACACCACGACACATTTTAGAACTCCAACGGATTTGTAAGTTTAATTGTATTCCTCTTCGTACTGTGAACATCTGATCCTGTTACTAGCCTGCCTTAGATTTTGTGTTGTCTTATGATTTTGGTGTTGCCGCTAATCAAAATCCACCTCTAGTCTTCTTCTCTTTACAAACTCAGAAGTGCAATATCTTCTCTTTCTGGCAATTGAGCTCCATCATATTTCTTCCCTTCTCCGCAGGTTTCTTGGGGTTTGTGTGCATGAAGGTCAACTCCACGCCCTGACTGAGGTAAGACCATTTATTTTAATATTGTCAGATCTCTGCAGCTTTTTGAAATGTGTTGAAAATTGTTTTCTGTTTATTTCTTTTTGTCTCCCATTTTCCCATTTCCATTAAAACAATAAAATAAAATAGAATAACTGAAACACTACATGGCAAATAATTGAACGTTGAAATAACTGAAATGCAGCTCCTTGAGAGAGAATAATAATAATAATATTCCAGGTAGTTTACACGGGTTCTTCCTAGCCACCAATGTTTACATGGTTACCACAGAGGTATCGCTAAACCTGCCCCCTACAGCAGAGGTCTCTGTTTACTGTAACCTGTGCTAAAGTAAACTATGAGCCTCAATGGTGTGTGTGTGTCTGTGTGTGAGTGTTTGTGTGTGTGTGTGTGTGTGTGTGTGTGTGTGTGTGTGTGTGTGTGCGCGCGTACTGGCTGGGCATCTCACTGACATGCTAATGTTTCCCTGTAGTATATAAATGGAGGCAACCTGGAGCAGCTGTTGGACAGTGATCTGTTCCTGTCGTGGTGCGTCAGAATTGGTCTGTCTCTGGATATCTCCCGAGGGCTGCAGTACCTGCACAACAAGGGCATATTCCACAGAGACCTCACTTCCAAGGTACAGCAGGCAGGAATAAGATGCATAGCTTGGATCATTGATTATGGGTGGGAATCTATGGACACCTTTTACCTTGAGACGTTCTAGAGGGAACAGTGTCCTACATCCTGCTGTGTGTGGATGTCTTTCATCCTGTCGCCTGTGGACACAAATAAGAAACGGAAGGCTCAAAGCAGATTAATGGCAGGAAACAACCTGAGAAGTGTTTCCCATCTGAAAGTGTCTGCTGGTAGGGCCGGCAATAGCACTGTGTGAAAAATCACAACTCCCTCATTAATTTGCTTAACCACAGTGTGGCAGCGCGGTGGGGGGGGCTCTGGCAAATAGTTGAACGAGCCTCAGCGCAGCGCTACCTAACCCAGCAAGGTGCTACAGTGGCCAATCAGTTGCTTGCGGGCACAGATTTTCGGGTGGATTAATTCACGGATCCGTTACTCCAACTGGACTTCCTGGATTGTATTTCATGTCTCACCGTACCTGAAGTGACCACCCTTTGGTTTCTGTTAATTAAGTTGAGTCTAAGGCCAATGATTCACAGCTCAAATCCGGCATATAAAGATTGTATCTAGATTGAGTTTAGAAAGTCTGGACAGCAAAAAAAACACATGAAATGCGATTTCTTTGCAAATAGAAACTAAACCACAGAAAGAAGTGGTTTGAAATGCGAGTCCAATTAGACTTCTACAGCATTGTCTGAATTTCAAAGTGTCTTTTGCATTGCAAGGACTACATGTCCGACACCAGTTAGTACTTTGCGGAAGGCACCACATCTCTTCCTGCACAGTGAAGCCCGCCATGATTTCAGCAGGCAACATCACAATTCATACCGACTAGAAAGGGAGATTGTTCAGGATGAACTGAAGGTGCTCCCGCATTGGAGAGCCGCGTCACCAGTGTAGCTACGAAGAAACCCATCCCATGCTGGTCTCAGATCCCATAACAGTGTGTACAGTCAGTCCTAAAGATTTGATCTGAGAAACAGATGGGATCGTCCCGCATCTGATAGCCTAAACACCTGCCTTAGCTCCACCTAGACAGTTCCTCCACTTCCTGTCGGGCAGGCACAATGAGGAGAAGCAAAGCAGCACAAGAGTTGGGTGCTTGAGACACACACAGTTGTCAACATTCAGGTGCGGTCCTTGGTACTGATCTCCTCTTGTAAACAGGTCCATGTTTAGATGATGCTGCAGGTGTAACCGGAGGTTTACAGAACAGAGGGCTCATGTTACACAGGAGTTATTTCAACACAGCCTGGATAAATAAAACCCAAACTATCTGCATGGCTAGACTAGAGGGTCATTGTACTACATTTTCATTGATTAATAGGCTAATTTCACTTTCCCTGTGCAGAACTGTCTGGTTCGCTGTGATAACGGCATGTTTACTGCTGTGGTGGGAGACTTCGGCCTAGCAGAGAAGATCCCTGATTACAGGTCAGTGAAGGGAAATCCAGAATCTAGAGTTTTTTCTTCCTGCTGCAGTCTAACAACAAACCCTTCAATTTGTAATTTGTGATTTTGGGCTATACCAAATAAACTGAATTGAATTGAAATGATTGTAGTCTGCAAGGCTGCCTTAAAAACATCTGGCCAGGGACAGCAGATGGAAATTAGCCTCTCTGGCTAACTCTGGCTCACTTACAGTCCAACTGTTGATTGGTGTGCATTGTCCCTGCAAAATAAATGAATAAATAAATAAATAATAAATAGTCAGCAATATAGTCTGATGTCATTCTTAGCTAGCTGGTGAGCATAGCTGTATGTGCAACCACAGCTGCCAAAAGATGACTCATAAATCGTTATTTTAGGTTCCAGTGTTGGGAGCTGACAGCTGATTTATTTCAACCAACACATCTGTGTCCATTGAGGGCCCAATATCAATCTGTCATTATCAGAGTTTATTTATGCCAATGAATGATTCCTTGTGCAGATCCAGGTCTTCATCCGACTCCGGAGATGACGACATGCTTAGTTGGTGATTCTTGGTACAGAAATGTTGCTAATATTTTGTTCTTCGTTGGAACAATGATGGGAACAAATCAATATAATATGAACCAACACAACAACAAAGTGTTGAAAAGAACCACAACTGAGCATTACAAGCTCAATAAAGACATGTTGCAGGGCTGCGGCTGGTACATACCAAATGTAACAGATAAAATGGTAGCACCAGCTCACAGCTAATTCAGACTTGTGTGGTGACTGAATGAGTGCCTGCTTTCTTTGCAGTGATGGAGTAGGGAAGCAGCCTCTGGCCATCGTGGGCTCCCCCTACTGGATGGCCCCTGAAGTTCTGAGAGGGGAGCTGTACGATGAGAAGGTAAAGCTGCACAGCTGCACTACAGAGCACTATTAAAGCACAACACGATCATCCTCTTATGAATGAAAAGTTGACAATAAAACCCACCCGTTGGACATTTCAGTACACTCTGGTAGGATCAGTGGCTACATTCACCTAATGTTAGCTACAGATATGTGTTACTGGCTCCCACTCTCTGGTGCTACTTCATGCTATGTTATAGCAGTCTGATGAACATTCCAATGGTTTTATTAGGAAATTAAACAATATTTAACACACAGTACCAGGATAACCATTTCAGTCAGGTAGCCCATTGGTCCAGTCAAAAAGACTTGTTGTTAATGTGTAATTTGCAAATTCAAGTAGGTAAAACACTTTTAAAATACCGTAATCTTTGTTTTACACATCAACAGTGAGCTTGGGGGAGATTTGGATGCAACATCGAGCACTAAAACTCAATCGGAGACTTTTTTAATGATTTCATTATCAGAAACTGAGGTTTCCATTCCTCACTGTGTGTCTGTGTGTGCATGGTCAGAACTAACATGCAGTTCACTCCTCTGCTCAGGTGGACGTGTTTGCGTACGGCATCATCCTGTGTGAGATCATCGCTCGGATTGAAGCCGACCCTGACTTCTTACCCAGGACAGAGGTAGCCTCGATGCCTGTGATCTCGTTGGGTGGTGTAGTAACGTAAAGGAGTGTGTATCTCCTTCACAGACAGAAACATGTCGCTACTTTTATATTTCATGGTGGGAAGAACAATATTGTCTATGTCAATGTTCCAAACCGCTTTGGAGAGAGCCATGGAAACTCATTGCAGTTTGACATTTACAACACATTTGAAACAAGATGTGGAGGAATCAATTCATAATTATTATGTCGTATGTGTGCAGATTGTAAAGCCAAAGAGGCAAATTTGTCATTTGTGATTTTGGGCTATGTGTGTGTGTGTGTGTGTGTGTGTGTGTGTGTGTGTGTGTGTGTGTAGGACTTTGGTCTGGACGTGGATGCGTTTGAGAACATGGTTGGGGATTGTCCAGCTGCATTCTTAAGCCTCGCTGTCACCTGCTGTAATGTAAGTGCTCACACACACACACACACACACACACGTCTCATTGGTCAGTTTCACTCGTCTGACACCACCTTGGACAGTTTGACCTCACTGAGCTACTGTGTCTTTGTTGACAGCATGTTACTACGTTCCCAAAGTGAATGTGTTATTGATGTTAACTCATTGTTTGTCTGTGGATCTTTTGTCCTTGTGTTGTTTTCAGATGAGTGCAGAGAGGCGTCCCTCATTCTTTGACATTGTCTTCACATTGGAGGGCATGGAGAGAGAAGAAGAGAGAGAGACGGCCATTGCACTCGGTAAAACAGATTAAATAGATCACATTGTCTTACGTCTTCAAATGTAAAATGTGTTTTTTTACAGCACTGTCTGTGGATGATCCCACAAGTCTGCATGGCTTTCCCCCTGAATACTCTGATCTGTCCCCTGTCTTAGTTATTCTAGTGCTAATGGAAATGGATATAAAATAGCATAGAAGGACAACATTCTGATGGTGTACAGCTTTTCTGTTCAACCGATGCCCCCTCCTAATGTGAGTAAGGCACTGGAAGATGGCTATTTGTAATCTCTGACCTGGTATTGAACGTCCTCATACAGACCCCCCGAGCCTGTTTAGGGAATTTTAGCTTAGCTTAAAACATTAGCCGCCGTTGTATTCAATTCAATTCAATTCAATTCAGTTTATTTTATATAGCCCAATATCACAAATTACAAAATCCCCTCAGATGGCTTTACAATCCGTACACATACGACATCCCTGTCCCAGGACCTCACATCGGATAAGGAAAAACTCCCCAAAAAAACAGAAAAAACCCTTTCAGGAAAAAAAAGGGAAGAAACCTTCAGGAGGGCAACAGAGGAGGATCCTTCTCCCCGGATGAACAGAAGCAATGGATGTCATGTGTACATATGAACAGCGTTACAGAGTTACATAAACACATTCAATGAATATGACAGAAATTATGAATAATGAGTAGTAGGCATGGACCACGATCTAGACCTCCACAATCCATGAAACAAAGAAGTTGTATCACTTCTTTCAGGCCTTTCACGCCGGTCTCCCCGATAGCCGGATAGCAACAGAATGCGAATGTAATCCTGTTTAAAGGGCCATCACTGGAAGAGGAACCCTGGGTCGGTTGGGAACCTGCTGGATTATGTGGGGCAGTTTCTGGATCCTGGCCCTATCAACTAGATCCCTATCTTACCCCTAATGTTCACTAAAAACACATACTTTAACTATGTTGAAGCCCTGTGATCTTATGCAACACCTAACATAATAAACCAGCAGAGCATCAAACAATCTAGAACTGCTGCCATTTCTTGTGAATGGTGGAGGGAGGGGCGACCAATGTTCAAGGTGTACATGTAACAGGGACTTTCTGTAAAATACAGCTGGGCCGGATACACAAGTCAGATAATCAGGACACAAACTATGATGCTGAATAACCCTTTTTAAAAGAATGAATTCAAACAACATGGGAACTTACAAAGGAAAGATTGGTTTTAGGAAACACAGACAAATGAACCAGCATGTGGTCATCGAGAAAAACCTTTCTCCACAAGTTTCATATTTATCATATACTAGTCATTATCATGACTGTATGCAGAGTTACATGATTGTCTTTTGTATCAGTATTTTCAACCTGAGGTCATGTACTGGTTTTCGAAAGGGCTCAAGTTTTGAAACATTTGAAAGTATTCTTAAAAATGTATATTACACTAAACCTCTAGTAATAACTGAATGTGTCAAAGTTTGTGTGACATGTTTGAGCTAATAATAATACTATCTTCATTAATTCATCTAGAATAACTAATGTCTCACTAATGTCTCTTGCTTTCTTTGTTCAACTACGTGCGTATACTCCAAAATGATTCAAGACTGTATATTGTATTTTGTGTATATTCTCATTTGTACTTATACACTTAAAAAACCATACTATCAGTTACAAAATGTGTATGATACAAAATGTGGGCTGTGTCTCTGACATTTTAGATGGATAGCTTAACCAGAGGGTGGGCATTTCCTTTGATTAACTGTTCAGCTGGTCATTCATACGGAATTACCTTTAGCTGTCAAAACACTACAGCCATAGCCAAATCGAAAATTAATTCAGAGATGTTTGAACAACTGCCCAAGCTTACTTCAAGGCCGATTCACAAACAAACATGGGTTGAATCCCGTGTAATGAGATCCTTGTATTGCCTGGAAATTCTACCCAGAATCAACCTTCTTTTACCGATAGAAATACATGCCGGAACCAAGAATGTACCTTTACCAAACCTCATTAACAGTGGCATACAATTAAAACCATGGGCGTATGATTAACACTGCGAAGCGCATATGATAAATAAGAGGCTGAAACCGTGTTGGATAGTTTTTTTAGTAGTGTATATTGAAAGGGAATTGTTCTAGAAAATAGGACCATATCATACACCACACAAATCTTCCCTGTGTTATCTGTATTTTCTAGATTTCTCTGTCACATTCTGTGACTTTTCCACTTACATGTCTTCCTCGCTCCCTGTCTCAGACCCAGTGGCGGTAGAAGCTAGCCCGTATCGGCGCTGCAGCTCTCCTTGTGACCGAAGCCAGCAACGGCAAGGCTTGGCGAGGAGCCAGTCAGACATGTTACCCCCGGCCACCCTGACTCCTCCTCTCCTCGGGACCCCCGTGCGAGTCAACCCCTTCTCTCTCAGACAGGACCTAAATGGGGGGCGTTGTAAACTTTTAGACACTCCTAGCAAGTCCGTCATCTCCCTGACCTTTACCCTCCCTGCGCTTCGCGACCCGTGTTCCTCCCCTCAACTTCTCAGAGGGATGCCTGGGACGCAAGCTCTGCCGAGGAGATGCCAGTCGCTCCCCTGTACTCCAGAGCTCAGCCGGACTGTAGCCTTGCCACGAGAGACTGAGGGGAAGGAGGAGGAAAAGGAGGATGATGTCAGAGCGGCGCTTAGAAGAGGGACAGTGGAGGACGACATGAGGAAGGAGACAGGGCTGTCAGAGAAGACAGGTGAAAGGTTGCAGGTCAAGCAAATGAAGATAACTGAGAAGAGAGAGTTGTTGAAGGAGGAGGATGGGATGGGAGAGGATTCAGGGCTTCCTGTGGAGCTGGAGATGGTGTCTCTGAAACAGCTACAGGAGGTGGAGGAAGAGGAGGGTGTATGTCTAACAGAACCCATGGACTGTACCAAATCTCCAGAGCCAGCCAATGGAGTCATGGACTCCACACCTAGAAGACCCCTGCTCAGCTCCGCTTGTTCCTCCTTACAGACCAATGGCTGGCGACTTCCCATTTCCAACGGACCGCCCTCTTTGCCTGCTCTGCCACGATTGGACAACAACAACGGCTCGTCCCTTGTAATTGGCCAGCAGGTACAGTGGGGTGGAGGAGGGCGTGCTAACGGTTACAGCGGAGCCCAGGTCCAGTCCTTTGACCCTAGTGGCCACTCTGAGCAGGATGAGGTCATTTCCTGTCCAGGCTGCTGTCTGGTAGGTCTCAGTTTTCCCTCTCTGTGCCTCCGTGGTTCAGCTGCTCTACCTGCCCCCCGCCGAAGGGCTTCGTTACCACGGCAGCGACCCTACCGCAACCTCAACGGTACCATAACTGGTGGCAGCACTTCCTTGTCAACAACGGCCTCCACAGCAGCCAAAGCTCTACTGTGTCGCAGCACAAATGGACTAGTAGTTGGGGGGGCCTCGGTGCCATGTGAACCCGGCCGGTCCCTGCCCGAGGCCCAGACATAGAGGTGGAGTGCAACGCGTCATGTTGGAATGCAACGCATCATGTTGTGAAAACCACGCCCATTAAAGGGGAAAACAATCGGCAACACAATATGAAACCAAGGTCTGAAGGGCTAACAAAATGCTAGGAACTAGCTAAAATGATAGATTTCAGCATATCAGAGGATGCTTTTATCAACCTATGTCTACCAGGGGTGTAGCTCATAACTAAAATGTTGATGGAACAAGTTAGCTGTCAGCAAGCTAATGTTATCTATGTTTCTGCAAGTTGCTGTAGCAACGCTAAGGCAAACGTAATAGGGCATTGCTTTCTGATGTATCCACATTCCACAATGACATGAGTTGCAAACTGTCAAAATACACAGTACAAAGTTGATGGAGAGTCATCAACTGTTTACTTCTCCGGTGGGGGCGGGACTTAATTGTGCTGTTCCTCTTTGAGCCTGCAGATTTTGAACACGTGACACGCACCAGCACTAAATATTAGCGCTCGGGCTAAGCAACACTAAATGTTGCTGTGCTAACTTTGTGAAGCCAATGCTGAGATGCCTAAAGAGGTAAAGCAGTGCTGAACCTACCAGGGTTCTAATACAATGGGCTGAGCCGGGCTACAAACTGAACACTGAACAGTCAAGGTCAACTACACTCATCACTGCTGGTCCCTAAACACTGTTTGTGATTATATGTAATTGACAGTAGCTACAGGGGCAATATTTATAAAATTAATAAAGATGATTTATATCCTACATTTTTATAGCAGTTGACCTGCCCGTGTGTGTGTGTGTGTGTTTGTGTGAGAGAGAGAGAGAGAGAACAAGCTAATATCTGTTGCTTTGGGGTACTTTGCAGTAAGACACCAGGCTTTTACTTGACGATGCTTTATTTAAATCTGCTACCGATGTTTGTAATGCGTGTGTGTCTGTGTGTGTGCTTCTGGCCCAACTATACACACCGTTCATTCTTTGACATCCACTCCCCCTCACATGTATCTTGTGTGTTTACATGTGCATTTTTATTACACCGATTTAACTTAAATGTGATATGTGAAGCCGGTATGCATATGTATTGTACAGATCATTCCACACACTGTGTGTGTAAGTGCTTTTGAACGGAGAGTAGAGTGACAGATTCTTGCAGGATTACTTTTTCATCCCGTCATTTTGATGTTAAACCGGTTCTCGCTTTATGTTCTTTTCTTCTTCTATACAGCCATAAATCTGCGTGCAATAATCTGGTAATAAAGAAATATGGTTGTGCACAAACTTCTATGGTGTTTGTATTTTATTCTCAAACATTGACTAAATAGTTAAATGTGAACAGGAGGTGTTGAGAAACAAAAGTAAAAATTCTCAACCCTGCCACATATCTACCAATAATCACAACACCTGCACTGTCACTCACAAGGTGGATAAATGTGTCAATAAAAGATTTCTTTGATCGGTTTCAGGTAAAAGCATGAAAGATACTAATTAAAAAGATATATATATATATATATATATATATATATATGTCTATATATATAGATATAGATATTTAAAAAATGTCATCCAATGACACAACCTGAATCTATCTTTAGGCCCCTTTCACCCCCCTTGCACACTTTTGCATTATGCCTGCCTTATTTTCATAAAAGTAAACTAATTATTTCATTAATTCAGAAATCTATCACTTATGCTTATAACTTCATTTAACACATTGCTTTTAATTGTACCTGCGATATGGTTTAGGATGGTTTATTTACATAACTTTAACTAGTTACTGCCTACCTTATTTAGACTAAATCATCTAATTTAACCACGAAATAAACTAATTTACTTAATTAGTACTAATTTACGTAATTTTCAAAAGAGTCTGTTGTCAGACTTGAGCTGCTCTATCCTCTCCCCCTGCAGAACTCCACACCTCCCCCGTTGCTCCCCCCCCCCCCCACCCTCCCCCCCCTCCCCCCCTCCACCATTTACAAGAAATGGCAGCAGACTGCAGGAAATAGACTTTCTGCTGTCCTGATTTCAATGGGGAGCTCGTTCCACCAATGAGGAGCCAGCACAGCAAACAGTCGTGACTTTGTTGAGTGTTTAGCTCGAAGTGACGGAGCTACAAGCCGATTGGCAGAAGCCGAGCGAAGTGAACGATGTGGGGTGTACGGTTTGACCATGTCCTGGATGTAGACCGGACACGATCTGTTCGCAGCACGGTACGCAAGTACCAATGTTTAGAAGCGGATGCGGGCGGCCACAGGTAACCAGTGAAGGTCGCGGAGGAGCAGAGTAGTGTGGGTACATTTCGGGAGGTTGAAGACTAGTCGAGCAGCTGCATTCTGGATGAGCTGTAGAGGCCGAATGGCATTAGCAGGTAGACCTGCCAAGAGGGAGTTGCAATAGTCTAGCCGTGAGATGACCAGAGCCTGGACCAGAACCTGTGCCGCCTTCTGAGTGAGAAGAGGTCGTATTCTCCTGATGTTGCACAGCATGTACCTACAGGAGCGTGTTATTGCGGTAATGTTGCCAGTCAGGGAGAGTTGACTGTCGAGTGTCACACCGAGGATATAGCAGCTCAAGTCTGATAAACAGCAGACCCTTTTGCTGCCAAATGGTGGATTATGCCTGCCTTATTTTCATAAAAGTAAACTAATTATTTCATTAATTCAGAAATCTATCACTTATGCTTATAACTCCATTTAACACATTGCTTTTAATTGTACCTGCGATATGGTTTAGGATTGTTTATTTACATCACTTTAACTAGTTACTGCCTACCTTATTTAGACTAAATCATCTAATTTAACCACGAAATAAACTAATTTACTTTCAGGTTAATTATCTTACAGAGTTATTTATTATAACTTGTTTTAATGGTCTACTTTTTCCACCGTATATAAGAACTAAAAAACCAAAGGGAGGCATTTATATTCTATATGATTTTACTCCTATTATTATATTAATGTGACAATATACCGTTCTGCTATGAATCTGTCTTTTAATAAACCTCATATGTGCACAAACCATCTCTGGAGCTCTGATTACCCTTTTGAGGTGTTTTCCAAATGCAGAGTTGTTACCCCCTTTTGTCCCTAGTATTTACACTGTTATCCCAAATGTACAACATATTAACACTTGAATCTAAAGAGGCGTTACCCTAAAATAAAAATGTAGAGACACAGTAACTACCGTTTTTATTGAGCTTTGTTATTTAGAGTTTTTTTCTTGTGGCTATGTTACCCTAAAATAACAGTCTGTTTTTGAAAATAGTTGCTGCTTTGGCAAATTACTCAGATTTAATAATTGATTTGTGGCTAAGGTAAAAATATACTAACACTCTTATCCGATAGAAATATACCTGTGTGCTGCTCTGAAGAAGTGCTGCCATTTATAAATGGTGGAGGGAGGGGTGAGCAGCGGGTGAAGTGTGGAGTTCTGCAGGTTAGAGGATATAGCAGCTCAAGTCTGACACACTTTTGCAGTTCTAACCCCCTTTTGTAACCCCTTTTAGTAGTTGCTGTTAAAGCAGCAAATACTAAATAGTTGCTGCTTTAACAAATTACTCTGATTGATAATTGATTTGTGGCTGACATTAAAATCTACCAACAGTCTTATCTAAGACAAATATACATATGACATTTGTAAAATCTTGAAAGCATTGTAGTAAATATGTTTAATGAATACATTAAAATGGAGCTGTGTGCTGCTCTGAAGAAGTGCTGCCATTTCTTGTAAATGGTGGAGGGAGGGGCGACCAATGTTCAAGGTGTAACAGGGACTTTCTGTAAAATACAGCTGGGCCGGATACACAAGTCAGATGAACAAGACACAAACTGTGATGCTGAATAACCCTTTTTAAAAGAATGAATTCAGACAATATGGGAACTTAAAAAGGAAAGATTGGTTTTAGAAAACACTGAGACAAATAAACCAGCATGTGGTCATCGAGAAAAACCTTTCTCCACAAGTTTCATATTTATCATATACTAGTCATTATCATGACTGTATGCAGAGGATTGTCTTTTGTATCAGTATTTTCAACCTGAGGTCATGTACTGGTTTTCGAAAGGGCTCAAGTTTTGAAACAAACATTTGAAAGTGTTCTTAAAAATGTATATTACACTAAACCTCTAGTAATAACTGAATGTGATATGTGTCAAAGCTTGTGTGATATGTTTGAGCTAATAATAATACTATCTTGATTAATTCATCTAGAATAACTAATGTCTCCTGCTTTCTTTGTTCAACTACGTGCGTATACTTATCCAAAATGATTCAAGACTGTATATTGTATTGTGTGTAGATTCTCACTTGTACTAGGCTATACACAAAAAAAATCATTCCACAACAGAAACCATCATAAAGCTTTAGTTTCACTTTCTATTTGTGGGCGTGGTTTAGTGCATATAGGGTGGTTCTACCAGAGCTGCAGGAGACACTCTGAACCGTCTGAACTTCAGCTGCAGCTCTTCTCCACTCTTTAACCCAAACATGGCCAGAAACTCAGGTATGTCGGAATCTGTATTCATGTTTTAAAATATAGTTATTGTTTGGTGATATAGCAGTGCTCACTGCTGTATCTAGTTTCACGAGATGTTCCTCTGTACCTTCAATAAACTAATACTTTATTAGACTTACTGGGTCACACTGCTAATACATTATCTAGTGTTTCTGACTGTACCAGGATTATAACCTGATTACAAATTCTGAAACACTCATAATTTGTTGATCACTAAAATATTTCTTTTTAATGTAAAAGATGCATAGTTGAGTCAGATGAATGTAGTTTTGGTTCTTACGAATGTGAGTCAAAAGTTGATTTGTTCTGTTTTTGTCATTGTATTGTTATTTGGGAGGTTCAGTTGAACCTTGTCTTTGATGTATTAAGTGACACATCAGATTTATTATTAACATTTTTATTTGATCAAGAAAAATGTTCATTGTTAAAATGTGAGACCCCCTTAAATAAATGTGTCAGTGTGTATAGGTGGTCAGGTTGGGAGGGGGTAGTTTAAAAGCCCTGCTGCCTTTTCCTGTAAGTGGTGAACTGAACAGTATATATGGAAGCCACATTAGATCACGGACAGAAAGATGCTTCTTTACTTTTATATCTGTACAAGTTGCACTGATTACAATGTGTGTACAACCTGATGTAGATTCTTATTCAGTGTCACTCATTCTTCTACACAGGAAGCAGCAGATACAATGATGAGGAGCTGAGGATAGTGATGGTGGGGAAGACTGGGATTGGGAAGAGTGCCACTGGAAACACCATTCTGGGACGACAGTGCTTTGAATCAAAGTTCAGTGGAACGTCGATGACTGTAGACTGTTCCAAAGGCAGAGGTACGGTGGACGGGCAAAAGGTTGCTGTTATCGACACCCCGGGCCTGTTTGACACCAGGTTTGGCATGGATAAAACAACTAAAGATGTGACCCAGTGCATCTCTTATATTTCTCCGGGACCCCATGTGTTCCTGGTGGTCATCAGGCTGGGCAGATACACTGAAGAGGAAAAGCAGACAGTGCAGAGAATTCAAGAACTCTTTGGCCAAGCGGCAGACAGATACAGCATGGTCCTCTTTACCCATGGTGACCTTCTTGAAGACACCATTGAGGACTTCTTGCAGGGTTGCTCAGACCTGAAGCAACTTGTGGACAGATGTAATGGCCAGTACCATGTCTTCAATAATAAGCTGGACGATCGCTCTCAGGTCACTGAGCTGCTCCAGAAGATCAGAGATGTAGTCCAGAGGAACGGAGGAAGCCACTACACTACTGATATGTTCCAAGAGGCAGAGAGTATCATCGAAGAGAAGAAACAACGCATCCTGAAAGAGAAAGAAGAGCAAATATGCAAAGAGAAAGAGAAAATGGAGAGGAAACTACAACAACAATATGAAAAACAGATGAAGAAAATGAATGACCAACTCCAGGCTGAGAGAGAGAGGGAGAAGAAAGAGAGACAGGAGGAAATGAAGAGGGAGAGGGAGTGTATGAATGAGGAGATGAAGAGGGAGAGGGACGCGAGAGAAGCAGAAAGGAAGAGAGATAGAGAGGAGAAAGAAAAGGAGATGGTAAAAGTGATGAATACAATCAAGGAACAACATCAAAGGGAACTGAGAGAAGGAAGAGAAAAGGTGCAGTCAAAGTATGAAGATGAGGCCAGAAACGAAGCTGAGGAGTTTAATCCATTATATCCTCTGGTAAAAGCTGGAGAAGTGGTAGTTAAAGGAATCAAACAACTAGGAAGAGCAATTGGGGGCTTGTTTGGGAAATTCTTTTGATTGTCTAAATACAGAGCAAGTCTCCAGAAGCTCTCACCAAGGAATATATGAAATACAAATGATTTCATTAACAGAACTATAATATTTTCCTGTTTTTAATTACCAGGAATAATGACAATGACAGTAATTCTGCTGAAGTAGAGCTAGAGACTATTGAGTCATCATGCATCATATTATACTCTCACATATAATTGATATGATGATTGATATATATTTGTTATATTTACTTTTAATAAGGCCTAAAGAGGTTTAGTAAGTAAGTTTAGTTTAGTTTAGTATGTAAGTTAACATTTTAAAATAGTACATGTTCATTATTATATTATATGATTTCATTAACATTTAATCAACATTACAGTTAGTCATCAAAGCATTATTTCCACAAGTTATGTAATGCTGTATGTGTTCATATGCTAAACTGAATTAGTAATAAACATGTGATATTAACACCAGAACCCTTTTCAGAGTCATAATTAACTGTTCAACCAAGAGTTCAAAGTCACAAGTCTTCATCTAAAGTTTCACTGATTACTTTATATGAAACAGTAGTTCTTTACACACACATATGTGTTTTGAAAATTACCTTCTCTCTGTTCTGCTTTATATATAAGAACCAAAAAACAAAAGGGAGACATTTATATTCTATATACAACATTACCGCAATAACACGCTCCTGTAGGTACATGCTGTGCAACATCAGGAGAATACGACCTCTTCTCACTCAGAAGGCGGCACAGGTTCTGGTCCAGGCTCTGGTCATCTCCCGGCTAGACTATTGCAACTCCCTCCTGGCAGGTCTACCTGCTAATGCCATTCGACCTCTACAGCTCATCCAGAATGCAGCTGCTCGACTAGTCTTCAACCTCCCGAAATGTACCCACACTACTCCGCTCCTCCGCAACCTTCACTGGTTACCGTTGGCCGCCCGCATCCGCTTCAAATTATTGGTACTTGCGTACCGTGCTGCGAACAGATCGGGTCCGGTCTACATCCAGGACATAGTCAAACCGTACACCCCACCTCGTTCACTTCGCTCGGCTTCTGCCAATCGGCTTGTAGCTCCTTCACTTCGAGCTAAACACTCAACAAAATCACGACTGTTTGCTGTGCTGGCTCCTCATTGGTGGAACGAGCTCCCCATTGACATCAGGACAGCAGAAAGTCTCTACATCTTCCGTCGCAAACTAAAAACACATCTTTTTCGACTATACATTGAATAGGGAAGGTAGAGCCGTAGTAGCACTCTAGTAGCACTTAAATGTCCCTTACCGATAGCACTTTGTAGTTTAGCACTTTAGTAGCACTTAAATGGCACTTAAGTGCTACCAAAGTGTTAAACTACAAAGTGAAAGGGAAAGAAGAGGGAGAGGAGAAAGAAAAGGAGATGGTAAACGTGATGAATACAATCAAGGAACAACATCAAACAGAACTTAGAGAAGGAATAGAAAAGGTGCAGTCAAAGCATGAAGATGAGGCCAGAGACGATACAAGCTGGAGAAGCAGTTGTTAAGTAAGTGAAAAAGCGGTAGTTAAATGAATCAAACAATTAGGAAGAGCAATTGGGAGCTTGTTTATACTCTGATTGTCTCCGGCATCTGAAATACAGAGGAAGCCTCCAGAAGCTCCCACTCACATGAATATATAAAATAAAAATTTGATTCAATTCAGTTTATTTTGTATAGCCCAATATCACAAATTACAAATTTGCCTCAGAGGGCTTTATAATCTGTACACATACAACTTCCCTGTCCCAGGACCTCACATCGGATCAGGAAAAACTCCCCAAAAATAACCTTTCACAGGGAAAAAAGGGAAGAAACCTTCAGGAGAGCAACAGAGGAGGATTTGTCTCCCCGGATGGACAGAAGCAATAGATGTCATGTGTACAGAATGAACAGAGTTACAGAGTTACAACACAATCAATGAATATGACAGAAATGTATTAATAATTAGTAGGCGTGGACCACGATCCAGGTCTAACAAGACCAGTACAGAGATGAGTCCTTTATCTGATGCAATTAGGAGGTCAAAATGATTTCATCCACAGAACTAGAATTTATTCCCTGTTTTTAATTACCAGATTTAATAATAATGAAAGTAATTTTCAAAAGAGTCTGTTGTCAGACTTGAGCTGCTCTATCCTCTCCCCCTGCAGAACTCCACACCTCCCCCGTTGCTCCCCCCCCCCCCTCCACCATTTACAAGAAATGGCAGCAGACTGCAGGAAATAGACTTTCTGCTGATGTCAATGGGGAGCTCGTTCCACCAATGAGGAGCCAGCACAGCAAACAGTCGTGACTTTGTTGAGTGTTTAGCTCGAAGTGAAGGAGCTACAAGCCGATTGGCAGAAGCCGAGCGAAGTGAACGATGTGGGGTGTACGGTTTGACCATGTCCTGGATGTAGACCGGACACGATCTGTTCGAGCACGGTACGCAAGTACCAATGTTTTAAAGCGGATGCGGGCGGCCACAGGTAACCAGTGAAGGTCGCGGAGGAGCAGAGTAGTGTGGGTACATTTCGGGAGGTTGAAGACTAGTCGAGCAGCTGCATTCTGGATGAGCTGTAGAGGCCGAATGGCATTAGCAGGTAGACCTGCCAAGAGGGAGTTGCAATAGTCTAGCCGTGAGATGACCAGAGCCTGGACCAGAACCTGTGCCGCCTTCTGAGTGAGAAGAGGTCGTATTCTCCTGATGTTGCACAGCATGTACCTACAGGAGCGTGTTATTGCGGTAATGTTGCCAGTCAGGGAGAGTTGACTGTCGAGTGTCACACCGAGGATATAGCAGCTCAAGTCTGATAAACAGCAGACCCTTTTGCTGCCAAATGGTGGATTATGCCTGCCTTATTTTCATAAAAGTAAACTAATTATTTCATTAATTCAGAAATCTATCACTTATGCTTATAACTCCATTTAACACATTGCTTTTAATTGTACCTGCGATATGGTTTAGGATTGTTTATTTACATCACTTTAACTAGTTACTGCCTACCTTATTTAGACTAAATCATCTAATTTAACCACGAAATAAACTAATTTACTTTCAGGTTAATTATCTTACAGAGTTATTTATTATAACTTGTTTTAATGGTCTACTTTTTCCACCGTATATAAGAACTAAAAAACCAAAGGGAGGCATTTATATTCTATATGATTTTACTCCTATTATTATATTAATGTGACAATATACCGTTCTGCTATGAATCTGTCTTTTAATAAACCTCATATGTGCACAAACCATCTCTGGAGCTCTGATTACCCTTTTGAGGTGTTTTCCAAATGCAGAGTTGTTACCCCCTTTTGTCCCTAGTATTTACACTGTTATCCCAAATGTACAACATATTAACACTTGAATCTAAAGAGGCGTTACCCTAAAATAAAAATGTAGAGACACAGTAACTACCGTTTTTATTGAGCTTTGTTATTTAGAGTTTTTTTCTTGTGGCTATGTTACCCTAAAATAACAGTCTGTTTTTGAAAATAGTTGCTGCTTTGGCAAATTACTCAGATTTAATAATTGATTTGTGGCTAAGGTAAAAATATACTAACACTCTTATCCGATAGAAATATACCTGTGTGCTGCTCTGAAGAAGTGCTGCCATTTATAAATGGTGGAGGGAGGGGTGAGCAGCGGGTGAAGTGTGGAGTTCTGCAGGTTAGAGGATATAGCAGCTCAAGTCTGACACACTTTTGCAGTTCTAACCCCCTTTTGTAACCCCTTTTAGTAGTTGCTGTTAAAGCAGCAAATACTAAATAGTTGCTGCTTTAACAAATTACTCTGATTGATAATTGATTTGTGGCTGACATTAAAATCTACCAACAGTCTTATCTAAGACAAATATACATATGACATTTGTAAAATCTTGAAAGCATTGTAGTAAATATGTTTAATGAATACATTAAAATGGAGCTGTGTGCTGCTCTGAAGAAGTGCTGCCATTTCTTGTAAATGGTGGAGGGAGGGGCGACCAATGTTCAAGGTGTAACAGGGACTTTCTGTAAAATACAGCTGGGCCGGATACACAAGTCAGATGAACAAGACACAAACTGTGATGCTGAATAACCCTTTTTAAAAGAATGAATTCAGACAATATGGGAACTTAAAAAGGAAAGATTGGTTTTAGAAAACACTGAGACAAATAAACCAGCATGTGGTCATCGAGAAAAACCTTTCTCCACAAGTTTCATATTTATCATATACTAGTCATTATCATGACTGTATGCAGAGGATTGTCTTTTGTATCAGTATTTTCAACCTGAGGTCATGTACTGGTTTTCGAAAGGGCTCAAGTTTTGAAACAAACATTTGAAAGTGTTCTTAAAAATGTATATTACACTAAACCTCTAGTAATAACTGAATGTGATA
Organism: Cyclopterus lumpus; assembly: GCF_009769545.1. NCBI lineage: Eukaryota > Metazoa > Chordata > Actinopteri > Perciformes > Cyclopteridae > Cyclopterus > Cyclopterus lumpus. The sequence goes on along the minus strand of NC_046966.1, from coordinate 1,650,696 downwards.
TGTGTCAAAGCTTGTGTGATATGTTTGAGCTAATAATAATACTATCTTGATTAATTCATCTAGAATAACTAATGTCTCCTGCTTTCTTTGTTCAACTACGTGCGTATACTTATCCAAAATGATTCAAGACTGTATATTGTATTGTGTGTAGATTCTCACTTGTACTAGGCTATACACAAAAAAAATCATTCCACAACAGAAACCATCATAAAGCTTTAGTTTCACTTTCTATTTGTGGGCGTGGTTTAGTGCATATAGGGTGGTTCTACCAGAGCTGCAGGAGACACTCTGAACCGTCTGAACTTCAGCTGCAGCTCTTCTCCACTCTTTAACCCAAACATGGCCAGAAACTCAGGTATGTCGGAATCTGTATTCATGTTTTAAAATATAGTTATTGTTTGGTGATATAGCAGTGCTCACTGCTGTATCTAGTTTCACGAGATGTTCCTCTGTACCTTCAATAAACTAATACTTTATTAGACTTACTGGGTCACACTGCTAATACATTATCTAGTGTTTCTGACTGTACCAGGATTATAACCTGATTACAAATTCTGAAACACTCATAATTTGTTGATCACTAAAATATTTCTTTTTAATGTAAAAGATGCATAGTTGAGTCAGATGAATGTAGTTTTGGTTCTTACGAATGTGAGTCAAAAGTTGATTTGTTCTGTTTTTGTCATTGTATTGTTATTTGGGAGGTTCAGTTGAACCTTGTCTTTGATGTATTAAGTGACACATCAGATTTATTATTAACATTTTTATTTGATCAAGAAAAATGTTCATTGTTAAAATGTGAGACCCCCTTAAATAAATGTGTCAGTGTGTATAGGTGGTCAGGTTGGGAGGGGGTAGTTTAAAAGCCCTGCTGCCTTTTCCTGTAAGTGGTGAACTGAACAGTATATATGGAAGCCACATTAGATCACGGACAGAAAGATGCTTCTTTACTTTTATATCTGTACAAGTTGCACTGATTACAATGTGTGTACAACCTGATGTAGATTCTTATTCAGTGTCACTCATTCTTCTACACAGGAAGCAGCAGATACAATGATGAGGAGCTGAGGATAGTGATGGTGGGGAAGACTGGGATTGGGAAGAGTGCCACTGGAAACACCATTCTGGGACGACAGTGCTTTGAATCAAAGTTCAGTGGAACGTCGATGACTGTAGACTGTTCCAAAGGCAGAGGTACGGTGGACGGGCAAAAGGTTGCTGTTATCGACACCCCGGGCCTGTTTGACACCAGGTTTGGCATGGATAAAACAACTAAAGATGTGACCCAGTGCATCTCTTATATTTCTCCGGGACCCCATGTGTTCCTGGTGGTCATCAGGCTGGGCAGATACACTGAAGAGGAAAAGCAGACAGTGCAGAGAATTCAAGAACTCTTTGGCCAAGCGGCAGACAGATACAGCATGGTCCTCTTTACCCATGGTGACCTTCTTGAAGACACCATTGAGGACTTCTTGCAGGGTTGCTCAGACCTGAAGCAACTTGTGGACAGATGTAATGGCCAGTACCATGTCTTCAATAATAAGCTGGACGATCGCTCTCAGGTCACTGAGCTGCTCCAGAAGATCAGAGATGTAGTCCAGAGGAACGGAGGAAGCCACTACACTACTGATATGTTCCAAGAGGCAGAGAGTATCATCGAAGAGAAGAAACAACGCATCCTGAAAGAGAAAGAAGAGCAAATATGCAAAGAGAAAGAGAAAATGGAGAGGAAACTACAACAACAATATGAAAAACAGATGAAGAAAATGAATGACCAACTCCAGGCTGAGAGAGAGAGGGAGAAGAAAGAGAGACAGGAGGAAATGAAGAGGGAGAGGGAGTGTATGAATGAGGAGATGAAGAGGGAGAGGGACGCGAGAGAAGCAGAAAGGAAGAGAGATAGAGAGGAGAAAGAAAAGGAGATGGTAAAAGTGATGAATACAATCAAGGAACAACATCAAAGGGAACTGAGAGAAGGAAGAGAAAAGGTGCAGTCAAAGTATGAAGATGAGGCCAGAAACGAAGCTGAGGAGTTTAATCCATTATATCCTCTGGTAAAAGCTGGAGAAGTGGTAGTTAAAGGAATCAAACAACTAGGAAGAGCAATTGGGGGCTTGTTTGGGAAATTCTTTTGATTGTCTAAATACAGAGCAAGTCTCCAGAAGCTCTCACCAAGGAATATATGAAATACAAATGATTTCATTAACAGAACTATAATATTTTCCTGTTTTTAATTACCAGGAATAATGACAATGACAGTAATTCTGCTGAAGTAGAGCTAGAGACTATTGAGTCATCATGCATCATATTATACTCTCACATATAATTGATATGATGATTGATATATATTTGTTATATTTACTTTTAATAAGGCCTAAAGAGGTTTAGTAAGTAAGTTTAGTTTAGTTTAGTATGTAAGTTAACATTTTAAAATAGTACATGTTCATTATTATATTATATGATTTCATTAACATTTAATCAACATTACAGTTAGTCATCAAAGCATTATTTCCACAAGTTATGTAATGCTGTATGTGTTCATATGCTAAACTGAATTAGTAATAAACATGTGATATTAACACCAGAACCCTTTTCAGAGTCATAATTAACTGTTCAACCAAGAGTTCAAAGTCACAAGTCTTCATCTAAAGTTTCACTGATTACTTTATATGAAACAGTAGTTCTTTACACACACATATGTGTTTTGAAAATTACCTTCTCTCTGTTCTGCTTTATATATAAGAACCAAAAAACAAAAGGGAGACATTTATATTCTATATACAACATTACCGCAATAACACGCTCCTGTAGGTACATGCTGTGCAACATCAGGAGAATACGACCTCTTCTCACTCAGAAGGCGGCACAGGTTCTGGTCCAGGCTCTGGTCATCTCCCGGCTAGACTATTGCAACTCCCTCCTGGCAGGTCTACCTGCTAATGCCATTCGACCTCTACAGCTCATCCAGAATGCAGCTGCTCGACTAGTCTTCAACCTCCCGAAATGTACCCACACTACTCCGCTCCTCCGCAACCTTCACTGGTTACCGTTGGCCGCCCGCATCCGCTTCAAATTATTGGTACTTGCGTACCGTGCTGCGAACAGATCGGGTCCGGTCTACATCCAGGACATAGTCAAACCGTACACCCCACCTCGTTCACTTCGCTCGGCTTCTGCCAATCGGCTTGTAGCTCCTTCACTTCGAGCTAAACACTCAACAAAATCACGACTGTTTGCTGTGCTGGCTCCTCATTGGTGGAACGAGCTCCCCATTGACATCAGGACAGCAGAAAGTCTCTACATCTTCCGTCGCAAACTAAAAACACATCTTTTTCGACTATACATTGAATAGGGAAGGTAGAGCCGTAGTAGCACTCTAGTAGCACTTAAATGTCCCTTACCGATAGCACTTTGTAGTTTAGCACTTTAGTAGCACTTAAATGGCACTTAAGTGCTACCAAAGTGTTAAACTACAAAGTGAAAGGGAAAGAAGAGGGAGAGGAGAAAGAAAAGGAGATGGTAAACGTGATGAATACAATCAAGGAACAACATCAAACAGAACTTAGAGAAGGAATAGAAAAGGTGCAGTCAAAGCATGAAGATGAGGCCAGAGACGATACAAGCTGGAGAAGCAGTTGTTAAGTAAGTGAAAAAGCGGTAGTTAAATGAATCAAACAATTAGGAAGAGCAATTGGGAGCTTGTTTATACTCTGATTGTCTCCGGCATCTGAAATACAGAGGAAGCCTCCAGAAGCTCCCACTCACATGAATATATAAAATAAAAATTTGATTCAATTCAGTTTATTTTGTATAGCCCAATATCACAAATTACAAATTTGCCTCAGAGGGCTTTATAATCTGTACACATACAACTTCCCTGTCCCAGGACCTCACATCGGATCAGGAAAAACTCCCCAAAAATAACCTTTCACAGGGAAAAAAGGGAAGAAACCTTCAGGAGAGCAACAGAGGAGGATTTGTCTCCCCGGATGGACAGAAGCAATAGATGTCATGTGTACAGAATGAACAGAGTTACAGAGTTACAACACAATCAATGAATATGACAGAAATGTATTAATAATTAGTAGGCGTGGACCACGATCCAGGTCTAACAAGACCAGTACAGAGATGAGTCCTTTATCTGATGCAATTAGGAGGTCAAAAATGATTTCATCCACAGAACTAGAATTTATTCCCTGTTTTTAATTACCAGATTTAATAATAATGAAAGTAATTTTCAAAAGAGTCTGTTGTCAGACTTGAGCTGCTCTATCCTCTCCCCCTGCAGAACTCCACACCTCCCCCGTTGCTCCCCCCCCCCCCCTCCACCATTTACAAGAAATGGCAGCAGACTGCAGGAAATAGACTTTCTGCTGATGTCAATGGGGAGCTCGTTCCACCAATGAGGAGCCAGCACAGCAAACAGTCGTGACTTTGTTGAGTGTTTAGCTCGAAGTGAAGGAGCTACAAGCCGATTGGCAGAAGCCGAGCGAAGTGAACGATGTGGGGTGTACGGTTTGACCATGTCCTGGATGTAGACCGGACACGATCTGTTCGAGCACGGTACGCAAGTACCAATGTTTTAAAGCGGATGCGGGCGGCCACAGGTAACCAGTGAAGGTCGCGGAGGAGCAGAGTAGTGTGGGTACATTTCGGGAGGTTGAAGACTAGTCGAGCAGCTGCATTCTGGATGAGCTGTAGAGGCCGAATGGCATTAGCAGGTAGACCTGCCAAGAGGGAGTTGCAATAGTCTAGCCGTGAGATGACCAGAGCCTGGACCAGAACCTGTGCCGCCTTCTGAGTGAGAAGAGGTCGTATTCTCCTGATGTTGCACAGCATGTACCTACAGGAGCGTGTTATTGCGGTAATGTTGCCAGTCAGGGAGAGTTGACTGTCGAGTGTCACACCGAGGATATAGCAGCTCAAGTCTGATAAACAGCAGACCCTTTTGCTGCCAAATGGTGGATTATGCCTGCCTTATTTTCATAAAAGTAAACTAATTATTTCATTAATTCAGAAATCTATCACTTATGCTTATAACTCCATTTAACACATTGCTTTTAATTGTACCTGCGATATGGTTTAGGATTGTTTATTTACATCACTTTAACTAGTTACTGCCTACCTTATTTAGACTAAATCATCTAATTTAACCACGAAATAAACTAATTTACTTTCAGGTTAATTATCTTACAGAGTTATTTATTATAACTTGTTTTAATGGTCTACTTTTTCCACCGTATATAAGAACTAAAAAACCAAAGGGAGGCATTTATATTCTATATGATTTTACTCCTATTATTATATTAATGTGACAATATACCGTTCTGCTATGAATCTGTCTTTTAATAAACCTCATATGTGCACAAACCATCTCTGGAGCTCTGATTACCCTTTTGAGGTGTTTTCCAAATGCAGAGTTGTTACCCCCTTTTGTCCCTAGTATTTACACTGTTATCCCAAATGTACAACATATTAACACTTGAATCTAAAGAGGCGTTACCCTAAAATAAAAATGTAGAGACACAGTAACTACCGTTTTTATTGAGCTTTGTTATTTAGAGTTTTTTTCTTGTGGCTATGTTACCCTAAAATAACAGTCTGTTTTTGAAAATAGTTGCTGCTTTGGCAAATTACTCAGATTTAATAATTGATTTGTGGCTAAGGTAAAAATATACTAACACTCTTATCCGATAGAAATATACCTGTGTGCTGCTCTGAAGAAGTGCTGCCATTTATAAATGGTGGAGGGAGGGGTGAGCAGCGGGTGAAGTGTGGAGTTCTGCAGGTTAGAGGATATAGCAGCTCAAGTCTGACACACTTTTGCAGTTCTAACCCCCTTTTGTAACCCCTTTTAGTAGTTGCTGTTAAAGCAGCAAATACTAAATAGTTGCTGCTTTAACAAATTACTCTGATTGATAATTGATTTGTGGCTGACATTAAAATCTACCAACAGTCTTATCTAAGACAAATATACATATGACATTTGTAAAATCTTGAAAGCATTGTAGTAAATATGTTTAATGAATACATTAAAATGGAGCTGTGTGCTGCTCTGAAGAAGTGCTGCCATTTCTTGTAAATGGTGGAGGGAGGGGCGACCAATGTTCAAGGTGTAACAGGGACTTTCTGTAAAATACAGCTGGGCCGGATACACAAGTCAGATGAACAAGACACAAACTGTGATGCTGAATAACCCTTTTTAAAAGAATGAATTCAGACAATATGGGAACTTAAAAAGGAAAGATTGGTTTTAGAAAACACTGAGACAAATAAACCAGCATGTGGTCATCGAGAAAAACCTTTCTCCACAAGTTTCATATTTATCATATACTAGTCATTATCATGACTGTATGCAGAGGATTGTCTTTTGTATCAGTATTTTCAACCTGAGGTCATGTACTGGTTTTCGAAAGGGCTCAAGTTTTGAAACAAACATTTGAAAGTGTTCTTAAAAATGTATATTACACTAAACCTCTAGTAATAACTGAATGTGATATGTGTCAAAGCTTGTGTGATATGTTTGAGCTAATAATAATACTATCTTGATTAATTCATCTAGAATAACTAATGTCTCCTGCTTTCTTTGTTCAACTACGTGCGTATACTTATCCAAAATGATTCAAGACTGTATATTGTATTGTGTGTAGATTCTCACTTGTACTAGGCTATACACAAAAAAAATCATTCCACAACAGAAACCATCATAAAGCTTTAGTTTCACTTTCTATTTGTGGGCGTGGTTTAGTGCATATAGGGTGGTTCTACCAGAGCTGCAGGAGACACTCTGAACCGTCTGAACTTCAGCTGCAGCTCTTCTCCACTCTTTAACCCAAACATGGCCAGAAACTCAGGTATGTCGGAATCTGTATTCATGTTTTAAAATATAGTTATTGTTTGGTGATATAGCAGTGCTCACTGCTGTATCTAGTTTCACGAGATGTTCCTCTGTACCTTCAATAAACTAATACTTTATTAGACTTACTGGGTCACACTGCTAATACATTATCTAGTGTTTCTGACTGTACCAGGATTATAACCTGATTACAAATTCTGAAACACTCATAATTTGTTGATCACTAAAATATTTCTTTTTAATGTAAAAGATGCATAGTTGAGTCAGATGAATGTAGTTTTGGTTCTTACGAATGTGAGTCAAAAGTTGATTTGTTCTGTTTTTGTCATTGTATTGTTATTTGGGAGGTTCAGTTGAACCTTGTCTTTGATGTATTAAGTGACACATCAGATTTATTATTAACATTTTTATTTGATCAAGAAAAATGTTCATTGTTAAAATGTGAGACCCCCTTAAATAAATGTGTCAGTGTGTATAGGTGGTCAGGTTGGGAGGGGGTAGTTTAAAAGCCCTGCTGCCTTTTCCTGTAAGTGGTGAACTGAACAGTATATATGGAAGCCACATTAGATCACGGACAGAAAGATGCTTCTTTACTTTTATATCTGTACAAGTTGCACTGATTACAATGTGTGTACAACCTGATGTAGATTCTTATTCAGTGTCACTCATTCTTCTACACAGGAAGCAGCAGATACAATGATGAGGAGCTGAGGATAGTGATGGTGGGGAAGACTGGGATTGGGAAGAGTGCCACTGGAAACACCATTCTGGGACGACAGTGCTTTGAATCAAAGTTCAGTGGAACGTCGATGACTGTAGACTGTTCCAAAGGCAGAGGTACGGTGGACGGGCAAAAGGTTGCTGTTATCGACACCCCGGGCCTGTTTGACACCAGGTTTGGCATGGATAAAACAACTAAAGATGTGACCCAGTGCATCTCTTATATTTCTCCGGGACCCCATGTGTTCCTGGTGGTCATCAGGCTGGGCAGATACACTGAAGAGGAAAAGCAGACAGTGCAGAGAATTCAAGAACTCTTTGGCCAAGCGGCAGACAGATACAGCATGGTCCTCTTTACCCATGGTGACCTTCTTGAAGACACCATTGAGGACTTCTTGCAGGGTTGCTCAGACCTGAAGCAACTTGTGGACAGATGTAATGGCCAGTACCATGTCTTCAATAATAAGCTGGACGATCGCTCTCAGGTCACTGAGCTGCTCCAGAAGATCAGAGATGTAGTCCAGAGGAACGGAGGAAGCCACTACACTACTGATATGTTCCAAGAGGCAGAGAGTATCATCGAAGAGAAGAAACAACGCATCCTGAAAGAGAAAGAAGAGCAAATATGCAAAGAGAAAGAGAAAATGGAGAGGAAACTACAACAACAATATGAAAAACAGATGAAGAAAATGAATGACCAACTCCAGGCTGAGAGAGAGAGGGAGAAGAAAGAGAGACAGGAGGAAATGAAGAGGGAGAGGGAGTGTATGAATGAGGAGATGAAGAGGGAGAGGGACGCGAGAGAAGCAGAAAGGAAGAGAGATAGAGAGGAGAAAGAAAAGGAGATGGTAAAAGTGATGAATACAATCAAGGAACAACATCAAAGGGAACTGAGAGAAGGAAGAGAAAAGGTGCAGTCAAAGTATGAAGATGAGGCCAGAAACGAAGCTGAGGAGTTTAATCCATTATATCCTCTGGTAAAAGCTGGAGAAGTGGTAGTTAAAGGAATCAAACAACTAGGAAGAGCAATTGGGGGCTTGTTTGGGAAATTCTTTTGATTGTCTAAATACAGAGCAAGTCTCCAGAAGCTCTCACCAAGGAATATATGAAATACAAATGATTTCATTAACAGAACTATAATATTTTCCTGTTTTTAATTACCAGGAATAATGACAATGACAGTAATTCTGCTGAAGTAGAGCTAGAGACTATTGAGTCATCATGCATCATATTATACTCTCACATATAATTGATATGATGATTGATATATATTTGTTATATTTACTTTTAATAAGGCCTAAAGAGGTTTAGTAAGTAAGTTTAGTTTAGTTTAGTATGTAAGTTAACATTTTAAAATAGTACATGTTCATTATTATATTATATGATTTCATTAACATTTAATCAACATTACAGTTAGTCATCAAAGCATTATTTCCACAAGTTATGTAATGCTGTATGTGTTCATATGCTAAACTGAATTAGTAATAAACATGTGATATTAACACCAGAACCCTTTTCAGAGTCATAATTAACTGTTCAACCAAGAGTTCAAAGTCACAAGTCTTCATCTAAAGTTTCACTGATTACTTTATATGAAACAGTAGTTCTTTACACACACATATGTGTTTTGAAAATTACCTTCTCTCTGTTCTGCTTTATATATAAGAACCAAAAAACAAAAGGGAGACATTTATATTCTATATACAACATTACCGCAATAACACGCTCCTGTAGGTACATGCTGTGCAACATCAGGAGAATACGACCTCTTCTCACTCAGAAGGCGGCACAGGTTCTGGTCCAGGCTCTGGTCATCTCCCGGCTAGACTATTGCAACTCCCTCCTGGCAGGTCTACCTGCTAATGCCATTCGACCTCTACAGCTCATCCAGAATGCAGCTGCTCGACTAGTCTTCAACCTCCCGAAATGTACCCACACTACTCCGCTCCTCCGCAACCTTCACTGGTTACCGTTGGCCGCCCGCATCCGCTTCAAATTATTGGTACTTGCGTACCGTGCTGCGAACAGATCGGGTCCGGTCTACATCCAGGACATAGTCAAACCGTACACCCCACCTCGTTCACTTCGCTCGGCTTCTGCCAATCGGCTTGTAGCTCCTTCACTTCGAGCTAAACACTCAACAAAATCACGACTGTTTGCTGTGCTGGCTCCTCATTGGTGGAACGAGCTCCCCATTGACATCAGGACAGCAGAAAGTCTCTACATCTTCCGTCGCAAACTAAAAACACATCTTTTTCGACTATACATTGAATAGGGAAGGTAGAGCCGTAGTAGCACTCTAGTAGCACTTAAATGTCCCTTACCGATAGCACTTTGTAGTTTAACACTTTGGTAGCACTTAAGTGCCATTTAAGTGCTACTAAAGTGCTAAACTACAAAGTGAAAGGGAAAGAAGAGGGAGAGGAGAAAGAAAAGGAGATGGTAAACGTGATGAATACAATCAAGGAACAACATCAAACAGAACTTAGAGAAGGAATAGAAAAGGTGCAGTCAAAGCATGAAGATGAGGCCAGAGACGATACAAGCTGGAGAAGCAGTTGTTAAGTAAGTGAAAAAGCGGTAGTTAAATGAATCAAACAATTAGGAAGAGCAATTGGGAGCTTGTTTATACTCTGATTGTCTCCGGCATCTGAAATACAGAGGAAGCCTCCAGAAGCTCCCACTCACATGAATATATAAAATAAAAATTTGATTCAATTCAGTTTATTTTGTATAGCCCAATATCACAAATTACAAATTTGCCTCAGAGGGCTTTATAATCTGTACACATACAACTTCCCTGTCCCAGGACCTCACATCGGATCAGGAAAAACTCCCCAAAATAACCTTTCACAGGGAAAAAAGGGAAGAAACCTTCAGGAGAGCAACAGAGGAGGATTTGTCTCCCCGGATGGACAGAAGCAATAGATGTCATGTGTACAGAATGAACAGAGTTACAGAGTTACAACACAATCAATGAATATGACAGAAATGTATTAATAATTAGTAGGCGTGGACCACGATCCAGGTCTAACAAGACCAGTACAGAGATGAGTCCTTTATCTGATGCAATTAGGAGGTCAAAAATGATTTCATCCACAGAACTAGAATTTATTCCCTGTTTTTAATTACCAGATTTAATAATAATGAAAGTAATTTTCAAAAGAGTCTGTTGTCAGACTTGAGCTGCTCTATCCTCTCCCCCTGCAGAACTCCACACCTCCCCCGTTGCTCCCCCCCCCCCCCTCCACCATTTACAAGAAATGGCAGCAGACTGCAGGAAATAGACTTTCTGCTGATGTCAATGGGGAGCTCGTTCCACCAATGAGGAGCCAGCACAGCAAACAGTCGTGACTTTGTTGAGTGTTTAGCTCGAAGTGAAGGAGCTACAAGCCGATTGGCAGAAGCCGAGCGAAGTGAACGATGTGGGGTGTACGGTTTGACCATGTCCTGGATGTAGACCGGACACGATCTGTTCGAGCACGGTACGCAAGTACCAATGTTTTAAAGCGGATGCGGGCGGCCACAGGTAACCAGTGAAGGTCGCGGAGGAGCAGAGTAGTGTGGGTACATTTCGGGAGGTTGAAGACTAGTCGAGCAGCTGCATTCTGGATGAGCTGTAGAGGCCGAATGGCATTAGCAGGTAGACCTGCCAAGAGGGAGTTGCAATAGTCTAGCCGTGAGATGACCAGAGCCTGGACCAGAACCTGTGCCGCCTTCTGAGTGAGAAGAGGTCGTATTCTCCTGATGTTGCACAGCATGTACCTACAGGAGCGTGTTATTGCGGTAATGTTGCCAGTCAGGGAGAGTTGACTGTCGAGTGTCACACCGAGGATATAGCAGCTCAAGTCTGATAAACAGCAGACCCTTTTGCTGCCAAATGGTGGATTATGCCTGCCTTATTTTCATAAAAGTAAACTAATTATTTCATTAATTCAGAAATCTATCACTTATGCTTATAACTCCATTTAACACATTGCTTTTAATTGTACCTGCGATATGGTTTAGGATTGTTTATTTACATCACTTTAACTAGTTACTGCCTACCTTATTTAGACTAAATCATCTAATTTAACCACGAAATAAACTAAACTAATTTACTTTCAGGTTAATTATCTTACAGAGTTATTTATTATAACTTGTTTTAATGGTCTACTTTTTCCCACCGTATATAAGAACTAAAAAACCAAAGGGAGGCATTTATATTCTATATGATTTTACTCCTATTATTATATTAATGTGACAATATACCGTTCTGCTATGAATCTGTCTTTTAATAAACCTCATATGTGCACAAACCATCTCTGGAGCTCTGATTACCCTTTTGAGGTGTTTTCCAAATGCAGAGTTGTTACCCCCCTTTTGTCCCTAGTATTTACACTGTTATCCCAAATGTACAACATATTAACACTTGAATCTAAAGAGGCGTTACCCTAAAATAAAAATGTAGAGACACAGTAACTACCGTTTTTATTGAGCTTTGTTATTTAGAGTTTTTTTCTTGTGGTTATGTTACCCTAAAATAACAGTCTGTTTTTGAAAATAGTTGCTGCTTTGGCAAATTACTCAGATTTAATAATTGATTTGTGGCTAAGGTAAAAATATACCAACACTCTTATCCGAGAGAAATATACCTGTGTGCTGCTCTGAAGAAGTGCTGCCATTTATAAATGGTGGAGGGAGGGGTGAGCAGCGGGTGAAGTGTGAAGTTCTGCAGGTTAGAGGATATAGCAGCTCAAGTCTGACACACTTTTGCAGTTCTAACCCCCTTTTGTAACCCCTTTTAGTAGTTGCTGTTAAAGCAGCAAATACTAAATAGTTGCTGCTTTAACAAATTACTCTGATTGATAATTGATTTGTGGCTGACGTTAAAATCTACCAACAGTCTTATCTAAGACAAATATACATATGACATTTGTAAAATCTTGAACGCATTGTAGTAAATATGTTTAATGAATACATTAAAATGGAGCTGTGTGCTGCTCTGAAGAAGTGCTGCCATTTCTTGTAAATGGTGGAGGGAGGGGCGACCAATGTTCAAGGTGTAACAGGGACTTTCTGTAAAATACAGCTGGGCCGGATACACAAGTCAGATAAACAAGACACAAACTGTGATGCTGAATAACCTTTTTTAAAAGAATGAATTCAGACAACATGGGAACTTACAAAGGAAAGATTGGTTTTAGAAAACACTGAGACAAATAAACCAGCATGTTGTCATCGAGAAAAACCTTTCTCCACAAGTTTCATATTTATCATATACTAGTCATTATCATGACTGTATGCAGAGTTACATGATTGTCTTTTGTATCAGTATTTTCAACCTGAGGTCATGTACTGGTTTTCGAAAGGGCTCAGAAACCATCATAAAGCTTTAGTTTCACTTTCTATTTGTGGGCGTGGTTTAGTGCATATAGGGTGGTTCTATCAGAGCTGCAGGAGACACTCTGAACCGTCTGAACTTCAGCTGCAGCTCTTCTCCACTCTTTAACCCAAACATGGCCAGAAACTCAGGTATGTCGGAATCTGTATTCATGTTTTAAAATATAGTTATTGTTTGGTGATATAGCAGTGCTCACTGCTGTATCTAGTTTCACGAGATGTTCCTCTGTACCTCCTATAAACTAATGCTTTATTAGACTTACTGGGTCACACTGCTAATACATTATCTAGTGTTTCTGACTGTACCAGGATTGTAACCTGATTACAAATTCTGAAACACTCTTAATTTGTTGATCAATAAAAGATTTTTTAAAAATGTGTTAGGATCCCTGTCTGCTGTTAGTGTGGGCTCCCTTGTTTGTTCCACTCCTGTCTGGTTTGTTGTTGTGTGCCTTGTGCTTTTGTCAGCCTAGTCTCCACCCCCGGTTTCCTCCCACTACCACGCCCCTCTCCTTTTGCTCAGCTGGGGCTGGTTGCTCTATTTGCTGCCAGCTAATTTAAGGGCCATGGCATTCCCTGGCGCGTTGTCAGATCGTTCCGGTCACCGGTCTGGTTCCTTACCGTGTGTTGGGAACACCAGGTTTCTACCGATCCCGTTCGTACCAAGGACTAGAGTTCGGTCGAGTTGCCCTCCCGACTCCAGCGAAGGAAGACTCACTTCTGGATCCGCTGGACTATTCTGATCATTGTTTTGTTTGTTTTATTCTTTGCTGTTTTTTCCCCGACTCGTTAGGAAAATAAAGATCCTCACTTTGAGTTTTGCTGCGTGAGCGTGCGTTTGGGTCCTCCACACCACACAACCATAACAAAATGTAAAAGATGCATAGTTAGTTAATTAGTCAGATGAATGTAGTTTTGGTTCTTAAGAATGTGAGTCAAAAGTTGATTTGTTCCGTATTTGTCATTGTATTGTAATTTGGAAGGTTCAGTTGAACCTTGTCTTTAATGTATTAAGTGATGTGACTGACACATCAGATTTATTATTAACATTTTTATTTGATCAAGAAAAATGTTCATTGTTAAAATGTGAGACCCCCTTAAATAAATGTGTCAGTGTGTATAGGTGGTCAGGTTGCAGTTCCACTTTCAGCTGACAGAGGGGGTAGTTTAAAAACCCTGCTGCCTTTTCCTGTAAGTGGTGAACTGAACAGTATATATGGAAGCCACATTAGATCACATACAGAAAGCCTGATGAGAACATGTATTTGTCTCAAACGAAAGTCTGCAAGAAATAATGTAAATTGGAACCACAACAAACTAATTTGTTGGCTCTGTCAAAGCAGCAGAATGGATGCTTTACTTTTATATCTGTACAGGTTGCACTGATTACAATGTGTGTACAACATGATGTAGATTCTTATTCAGTGTCACTCATTCTTCTACACAGGAAGCAGCAGATACAATGATGAGGAGCTGAGGATAGTGATGGTGGGGAAGACTGGGATTGGGAAGAGTTCCACTGGAAACACCATTCTGGGACGACAGTGCTTTGAATCAAAGTTCAGTGGAACGTCGATGACTGTAGACTGTTCCAAAGGCAGAGGTACGGTGGACGGGCAAAAGGTTGCTGTTATCGACACCCCGGGCCTGTTTGACACCAGGTTTGGCATGGATAAAACAACTAAAGATGTGACCCAGTGCATCTCTTACACTGCTCCGGGACCCCATGTGTTCCTGGTGGTCATCAGGCTGGGCAGATACACTGAAGAGGAAAAGCAGACAGTGCAGAGAATTCAAGAACTCTTTGGCCAGGCTGCAGACAGATACAGCATGGTCCTCTTTACCCATGGTGACCTTCTTGAAGACACCATTGAGGACTTCTTGCAGGGTTGCTCAGACCTGCAGGAACTTGTGGACAAATGTAATGGCCAGTACCATGTCTTCAATAATAAGCTGAAGGATCGCTCTCAGGTCACTGAGCTACTCCAGAAGATCAGAGATGTAGTCCAGAGGAACGGAGGAAGCCACTACACTACTGATATGTTCCAAGAGGCAGAGAGGGCCAAGGAAGAGGAAAAACGACACATCCTGAAAGAGAAAGAAGAGCAAATATGCAAAGAGAAAGAGAAAATGGAGAGGAAACTACAACAACAATATGAAAAACAGATGAAGAAAATGAATGACCAACTCCAGGCTGAGAGAGAGAGGGAGAGGAAAGAGAGACAGGAGGAAATGAAGAGGGAGAGGGAGTGTATGAATGAGGAAATGAAGAGGGAGAGGGAGTGGGAGAGATGGAGGGAGATGGGGGAAAGAGAAGCAAAGCAGAAGAGAGAGGAAGAGGTGACAAAGTTGCATATAGAAAATCTGAGGAAATGTCTCCAAGAACAGCGTGAGAGAGAGGTGGAAGAGGAGAGAGAACGGTTGAGACGACAAACAGTGCAGCGTGCTGAGAGTGAGGAAAATTGTACAATTCTCTGATTTGGTTTTCCTGTTTGTCTTTGTATTCGTCTGCTTCTTTGCTGCAGTGAAGTAAACAGTTTCATCATCTATATCAGGCTGGTCATGCTTGTGGTCTTTCCTTCACCATTGTGGCTGTAACCTTGCTGTTTTTCTGTGTTTAGATTATTTGGGGGGGACAATCGACACGTGGGCAGATTTGTCACAGATCGATTTCTGGTTAATGTGGTTGTCTTCATGTGTATAGTATATCTTATTCAAATAAACTTGCCTTACAATGTCTTGCAGTCCTGCACTAGGAAACATCATTCTTGTTAATCATTGCATAATTTATTACATATGTCGATGAACTATTTAAAGTCCAAAATATCACCTCGAATTTAAGAGAACTACTGCCTTTTCCTCCAGGATGACAGAGAGGGAGCGGAAAGAAAGACAGGAGGAAATGAAGAGGGAGAGGGAGTGTATGAATAAGGAGATGAAGAGGGAGACAAGCAGAAAGAAAGAGAGATAGAGGAGAAAGAAAAGGAGATGGTAAACGTGATGAATACAATCAAGGAACAACATCAAAGAGAACTGAGAGAAGGAATAGAAAAGGTGCAGTCAAAGCATGAAGATGAGGCCAGAGACGATACAAGCTGGAGAAGCAGTTGTTAAGGAAGTGAAAAAGCTGTAGTTAAATGAATCAAACAATTAGAAAGAGCAATTGGGAGCTTGTTTATACTCTGATTGTCTCCGGCATCTAAAATACAGAGGAAGCCTCCAGAAGCTCCCACTCACATGAATATATAAAATAAAAATTTGATTCAATTCAGTTTATTTTGTATAGCCCAATATCACAAATTACAAATTTGCCTCAGAGGGCTTTACAATCTGTACACACACAACATCCTTGTCCCAGGACCTCACATCAGATCAGGAAAAACTCCCCAAAAATAACCTTTCACAGGGAAAACAGGGAAGAAACCTTCAGGAGAGCAACAGAGGAGGATCCCTCTCCTCGGATGGACAGAAGCAATAGATGTCATGTGTACAGAATGAACAGAGTTACAACACAATCAATGAATAGGACAGAAATGTATTAATAAAAAGAGTCTGTTGTTTATCAGACTTGAGCTGCTCTATCCTCTCCTCCTGCAGAACTCCACACCTCCCCCGTTTGCTCCCCCCCCTCCCTCCACCATTTACAAGAAATGGCAGCAGACTGCAGGAAATAGTGTCCAACAGTGCCCCACTGAAGCTGGGAACAAACAGAAACATACTGTCAACAGTGGTGTGGCCTGACTCAGAGCTGCTGAGTGTGACCAACCTTGTTCTTGTCATGTGATGATGGCGTATCATGAATTGGTTCTTGACCTGAGTGGAGCCTCCCTTGACTCTTGTCTGACCCCTTTAGTCTTGAGATTCATTGAACATTTTTGTAATATGTATATTGGGCATTGCACTTTGTAGATGTTCCCTGTGCATTCGTCTCACAGACGGCCGCACATTGAGACCAATGTTGTTTGTTCAGCTCAGAGGACGACCCTTTTTGATTAAATTAAGGTTGTAGCTCGTTGTCTACCTAACTATGGTTACAGAGAGACATTGTTTGTGTTTTAACATTTCGCCAACAAGTTATTGGTCTGGAAGATTTCAATCTGTGAATATCTTTCCAACTTTACCTGTTACGGTTTGTCTCTGACCCCAAGCGCACGACAACAGGAAGGTTCTAGTCTTAGCCGAACACACGGCGTAGTTTATTTGAGCAAAAAAGAAACACAAAAAAAATCCTCTTCTCCAGGGGAAGGGAAAAAAGGTAATCCACTTGATGGTCGAACAGAAAATAATCTATACAAAAAATCCAAGAAAATACTCAGCAAAGACACGAGGAAAACAGCAAAGACCCGAGGAGGGAAAGTCCACAGACATCATGGCACGAACTCGCAACGTCAGCACAGACAGTCCTGATCTTTATTCCCCGAATACAACGAGCTGACGAGCTGCAGCTGTGGGACGAGCTGAGTGGCTTCAGGTGTGAGTTGGAGCTCACCTGGCTTGTCCCCGCCTCCAAGCCCGTAGCTCCCTGGCAGCGCTCTGAGGTACCGGGTGTCACTGTGTGAACGGGCTGAGGAGGGAGTCCGGCTGGCTGAGTCCTGACATTACCGAACTGTTGTTCATGGCTACAAAAGTAATGTAGCAGAGTATATGTCATGTTAACACTTACAGTAACTATCAGGATTTTAAAGGTGGAAGGTACAATATATAACAATAGAAAATATGAAATATTAGTCAAGTTTTTATTTGTGGTAAAGACACGAACATAACAAAGTAATTAAAGTATAGTAAAGGGATTACTGTCCCCATGTGTTATCATTACTGTACGTCAGGCGTGTTACACTAACCATGATGAGGCAGCAACCAGCTGGAATAGACTTTATCCTGTAGCATGTCAACATAACTGAAATGCATATGGCGTTCCACCAATCTGGAAGAATCACGCTTAGTTTGGCGAGACAGCCTTAAAACATATAAAAAGGCTCTCCGTAATGCCAGAGCAGCCTATTACTCATCAGTAATAGAGAACAATAAGAACAACCCCAGGGTTCTCTTTAGCACTGTAGCCAGGCTGACAGAGTCACAGCTCTGTGGAGCCGTGTATTCCTATAGACCTCAGTAGTAATGACTTCATGAACTTCTTCAATGAAAAGATTTTAACTATTAGAGGCAAGATTGATGATCTCTTGCCCTCAACTACTGCCCATCTGTCATCAAGAGGAGTGGCCTTTGAAACGGCTGTATGCCCTAGACCAATTGTCCTCAACGGTTTCTACTTCTAAACCGTCTACCTGTCTCTTAGACCCCATCCCAACGAGTCTGCTTAAAGACGTGTTGCCTTTAATTGGCACCTCTCTGTTGGATATTGTTAATGTGTCTTTGCTAACAGGCCATGTACCACATTCCTTCAAAGTAGCTGTAATTAACCTCTCCTGAAAAAGCCCACTCTTAATCCAGAGGTGTTGGCTAACTACAGACCGATCTCTAACCTTCCCTTCCTCTCTAAGATCCTTGAGAAAGTAGTCGCAAATCAGTTGTGTGACTTTCTACATCAGAATAGTTTATTTGAAGAGTTTCAGTCAGGATTTAGAAAACACCACAGCACAGAGACATCACTGGTGAAAATTACAAATGACCTCCTAATTGCATCAGATAAAGGACTCATCTCCATACTGGTATTATTAGACCTTAGTGCTGCGTTCGACACCATTGATCATGACATCCTATTACAGAGACTGGATCAGTCGATTAGCATTTCAGGTACCGCACTAAATTGGTTTAAATCCTATTTATCAGATCGATCTCAATTGTATTTGTAAACGATGAAGCCTCAATGACCACCAACGTTAATCACGGAGTTCCACAAGGTTCTGTGCTTGGACCAATTTTATTTACCTTATATATGCTTCCTTTGGGCAATATTATCAGGAAACACTGCATAAACTTTCATTGCTATGCAGATGATACTCAATTATATCTATCGATCAAACCAGAGGAGACCAACCAACTCGCTAAAATTCAAGAATGTCTTAAAGACATAAAAACATGGATGACCTGCAACTTCCTGATGTTAAACTCAGACAAAACTGAAGTTATTTTTACTAGGCCCTGAACACCTCAGAGATCAATTATCTGGTGATGTAGTATCTGTAGATGGCATTGCCCTGGCATCCAACACCACTGTAAAGAATCTCGGCGTTATCTTTGACCGAGACTTGTCCTTTAACTCCCACGTTAAGCAAATCTCAAGGATTGCATTTTTTCATCTACGTAACATTTTAAAAATCAGGTACATCTTGTCTCAAAAAGATGCAGAAAAGCTGGTTCACGCGTTTGTTACTTCCAGACTAGATTTCTGCAACTCCTTATTATCAGGCTGCTCTAATAAGTCCTCTAAATCCCTCCAGTTGATCCAGAATGCTGCAGCTCGTGTACTCACAAAAACTAAGAAAAGAGATCACATTACTCCTGTATTAGCTGCTCTGCACTGGCTCCTGTAAAATCAAGGATCACATTTAAAATCCTCACCTACAAAGCCTTGATTGGTGATGCACCATCTAATCTTAAGGAGCGTGTAGTACCATATTACCCCACTAGAGAGCTGCGCTCACTAAATGCGGGGCTACTTGTGGTTCCTAGAGTCCTAAAAAGTAGGATGGGAGCAAGAGCCTTCAGTTATCAAGCCCCTCTTTTATGGAACCAGCTTCCACTTTCAGTCCGGGAGGCAGACACAGTCATCTCATTCAAGAATAGACTTAAGACTTTCCTGTTTGATAGTGCTTATAGTTAGGGCTGAATCAGGTTTGCCCTGGTCAAGCCCCTTGATATGCTGCTATAGGCTTATAGGCTGCTGGGGGATGTTTAGGATACACTGAGCACCTATCTCTTCTTCTCTCTCTCCTTATGGATGAATTTACATCTCTCCATTGCACCTTATTAACTCTGCTTCCTCCCCGGAGTCGTTGTGACTTCACGTCTCATAGGGTCCATTGGACCTGGAGGTGTCTGATACCTGGTGAACCGGCCTCCCGCCCCCCCCTCCTCCTCTACCTCGTTCTGTTTCATGGATTGGAGTTCCATTCATACATTGTCATATTCATGTAATGTGTTTATGTAACTTTGTAAATGCTGTTCATTCTGTACACATGACATCTATTGCTTCTGTCCATCCGGGGAGAGGGATCCTCCTCTGTTGCTCTCCTGAAGGTTTCTTCCCTTTTTTTCCTGTGAATTATTTCATCATGTGAGTTATTTTTGGGGAGTTTTTCCTGATCCGATGTGAGGTCCTGGGACAGGGATGTGTACAGATTGTAAAGCCCTCTGAGGCAAATTTGTAATTTGTGATATTGGGCTATACAAAATAAACTGAATTGAAATTGAATTGAAAGTGGAATTACTAATCTTACAAAGTACAGTTGTGGATAGGGCATGGAAGGAAATGACTCAAAAGATAGTTTTCCAGCATTTATTTGTTCCTGTAGAAGACAATATATGGTATTTCTGTCTCTTCCCATGTGCTTCCTCAGCAATGCAAAAAAAAAAAAAAAGCCAAAAATACATACTAAGGTTACTATGTAACATTTCTATGTAATATTACTAGTTTAGAGCTTTTACAATCAAACATTAAACCTAAATTATGTTAGGTTGTAGTGGATTTTATATATATATTTGCACATGTAGATAAGAGAAGTTTATGTTTTAAAGTAATACATAAAGAAATCATCCTTTGAACTGACCAATGGAACTAACCTTTAGGTGTGAATTCATTTGCATGACCATACTAACGACCGAGCATTTGTTCTGGGGAACATGGTTCTACTGGTCTGGAGACTCGAGACAGCCCCGTCCGTTGCTCCCTGGGAGCTGCAGTCCGTCTGTGGAGAGATCCTCCTTTCTGGCCCACGATCGTGAACGCTACATGAGTATTATCTTTGCCATTAAA
Source organism: Cyclopterus lumpus (assembly GCF_009769545.1). NCBI lineage: Eukaryota > Metazoa > Chordata > Actinopteri > Perciformes > Cyclopteridae > Cyclopterus > Cyclopterus lumpus. The sequence goes on along the minus strand of NC_046966.1, from coordinate 1,629,802 downwards.
TATTGTTAACCTTTAACTCATTGAATCCTGAATTTCCTGCGGCCACGGGACCCGGAGCTTTGAACACGAATCTTACAACTTGGTGACCCCCGACGTGAGCTGCTGTGGCCGCGTGGCTGAGAAACTGGGCCCGCTAGATCCACGCCTTTCCACACGATGGCCAACTCATTATCGGTAAGCTTGGAACCTGTTTTATCAAATCCTGCATAGCTTAATATAGACACTTTAGCGTGTGGATTGGTGCGGAGCTGGTTGGACCAGGCTAAACATTTAGCGTGAAAACACGACGTAGAATAAGGACTAAGCTAGGTCCGTGGTGAAGATGATGCTCATTTAGTGTTTTTATGTTTGTTTTGTTTTGTGTTGTACTGTTAAATGTGTGTATTTCTGTTGTGAGTCGCACAAGCATATTGAACGAGACTGGTTACGCGAAGATAGTGCCGCATTGTTCCTAAAGAAGTTAAAGTCCGTGAGAACGGCCTGCCGGAGTTTATTTATTTAAACTCCCCACAGTGAGGAGTTAGTGAGCGTTACGTAGAAGCTATTCGCCATAATCTATTGTCCGCTAAAAAACATTTTCCCCTTAGACTCTTTAGGGACGCACATTGAATTTAACGTCCAGTAGTCCATAATAGATAAATCGTTCCGCGACGCGACTGATTAGCAGCGTGGAGGGTTCAAGTCCCCCGGCGAAGACCGGCGCAAGAATTGATATGGGTTATTGTAAGAAATAAGATAAATAAAGTTACCGTGATAAACCAGTTGTTACAAGCAGGTCTGTAGAAGTGAAGAGAGCAAAAGCCCACCTACCTTGGGACCGCTTGGGACAGTTTTCTATGCAGTACAGCGTGCTATTGTTGTAAATACTGTAAATATATATATATATATATATTCCATAATTAGAAGAGACAAGCATAGGGAAGACAGGATAAGGGTAGAATATAATCCCACCATGTTGAGCCCCTGATGAATAAGTAGTTAATACTTTTTTGAGAGAAGAGATGAAAAGGAGTCAGATAGACAGAGGACACAGACAAAAGGATTATAAAAAGGCCATTTTTTTTCCTGTAAGACCACATGTGGTCACACGTGTTTAGAATACACGTCTTTGCCATCGAGAGCCATTCAACATCAGGTTTGACACCTTGTGGTTGAACCCCCCCACCCCCCATGGAGTGCCCTAGGGATGAACCTTATTGGCACCATCGTGTTGCAAATGTTGAATAGTGAAAGAGGACAGTGATAAACCACTGATGCATTATTCTTTTTGATTTAAGTATTGCCAGTTTATTACAGCAATTGATTTTCTCATTATTGACAGTTTTTGAATAACAGTAATTGATTTATCGTTTGCTTTACTCATGATTGTCGGATTTTGGATTAAGACATATCGTTTGATTTCTCATCATTACCGGTTTTAAATAAAAGTAATTGTTTTATCGTTTGCTTTTCTCATAATTGGCGGTTTTATACTGATTGGGCCCCTAGTGATTCATTAGCATAAAATAACACGTTTTTTCCCATTTTTGACAGCTGAAGGCTGTATCATTTGCTTTGTGCTTGGCTGTGTGGACTGTACGTAATAGTTGTTCCATTTGCATAAAGTAACACATTTTTCCCATTTTTGTCTAAATTTACATTGTCCTAATTGCAGTGTACAACTTTATTCCCTCTAATCTATACATTGTCCTAATTGCAGTGTATAACCTTATTCCCTCTAACCTATTATTGTCCAATTGCAGTGTATAACTTTTTTCCTTTCCTAACTTGAATATTTTTCCCAATCGCATCACACCTTATTTTTTAATTTTTTGGATAAATTTTAATCTGAAATTTTATTTTTCCTTCTACATTTACATTTCCTTATATAAAGCCAGTCAGTACCCGATTCTCGGAAAATGTCGAGCCAACTTCAATCAAGACTCCGGTCGCTTGGATTGAAGACATCCTCTATGCTGCTATGAACCTAATAGTTCAAGCCAAAAGGACTGAATAAGAAGCTGAGGAAATATGTTCAGCAATGGCATGCCGAGGGTTTACTTAAACGTAAACAACCCTGGAGGGGCCCACAGAAGACCAGAAGTTACTCTGATGAGAGTGCTCAAGCTAAGAGACAAACAGAAAAGGAAATTGGTTCACGTCTCGATCAGCAGACGTCACCAGAACCAATGAAGCCATTGTGTAGGCAAGACTGCCACGACATGGCATAGCAGTGAATCAAGACAACACTGCCCGGAGGTGCCAGGAAAGAAGCAACACCCCGAAAGACCCCAAGAAGAAACAAACAGGAATAAAGAGCTGTCAATGGAGACAGCCCCTGTACTTCTGCCATCAGCCCCAGTTCCCACCCCTTCCATCTATCCCATAATATGTTAATACCCTCCCCCGTACGCCCACAGCCCACTTAAAAGAGAAGCTCGACACACCATGGCCCCAGTAGAAAGACTATTAGGAGGCAGTGTAGAGTTTGACTCCACAGAAAGCAGAAGTCGCAGACCTGATGAACAAGGTCGCACACTGCAGAGGGCATTAGCTGGCCGAGAAAAGGGCCGAGAAAGGGATGCTAGGACAAAAGTCAGCAAAGAGAGGAGGAAGACAGGGACCTAATGAGAAGAGAATTATGGTGGAAGAAAGAGAGGGAAAGAAAGGCAGAGGAAGGTGCACTGTCACAAGCAGAGCTTGTGGAAGGCTGCTGTAATAGCAGGTCTCCCGGCCAAGTTGAGTCGTGAGCAACATACGATGGGCATAAAGATGCCACCTTTGAAGTGTGGAAGAAACACATCACACACCACATCACTCAGCACCACGAGGATGATGAAGAAGAAAAGGCAACCAAAGATACGCTTGTCAATGAGACTCCTGAAGCTACAGATAGCAAAAGAGGACACAGAGGGCTGCTAAGCACGGCCCACAAGCGCGAAAGCAGATGGCTGCTGTTAGCAACCTCGTAGTCCAGATCCAGGAAGCAGTGGGCAAAGCCCCTGGACCAATATAAAGGAAGAGGAGAATAGACAGAGACAAGTCCAGAGGATCCAGAAGAGACAGGTGGCGAGAACCTTGTCGTATATCTGTGACAGACTTGGGCACAGGGCTGAGGAATGTTACAGTCGCCCTGATGCAGCTAGAGGCAGAGGAAGCCCACAAAGAGGAGGATTTGACGACACATTCCAAACCAGAAACCAGATGCCTGCAAGAATAGTGCAGGATAAAGATTATGTGGATCTTCTATGAAGAGGCCCAGAGGGCCCGGCGCAGTGAATAATGGTTCCAAATGGGCGAGAACCTATCATCACCTGTGCCATAGATGCCATGGATTATGGACAACATCCATATGGTCATGCCAGAAGATCCCTACCGTTGCACCTACAACTACGCCGCCTAAGGAGAAAAGGAGGGTGAAACTGAAGTCATCAGAACAGAAGCCATAATTTGTAGGAAAAGAAGGAGTTTGCAGCTGAATGTTTACTGTCTGCAGACCAAAGAGACTATTATGCACTGTGACCTGACTCTGCCCCTCACATCACACTACTGATCAGAAGCAGGTCAACGTCTGTCTACGTCGGAATACAACTACAGTCGGCAGGTTCTGTTAACCATCAGCAGGACCCAAACTTTACAACACTCTGGACGCTGCACAAGCAGAAATAATCAAGGAGCTAGGATTACTCCGCCGGCCTACGAACACACCGGACTCGACTGCCACTCCTCCCCCCTCCCCGGAAAGGAGGCGCCGCAAAGCGGTGTGAGAGGAAGCAGAAGAGGGGAAAGCGCGGAGGTATCCGAGCTAGGCTAGCGGCTAGCCCAACTCGCCCAGCCATACCATCCATTATCATGGCTAATGTGCGATCCTTGGACAATAAAATGGACCACATACGACTGCTGCGGACGGCGCAGTGAGACGTGAGGAACTGCTGTGTGTTTCTTTTCACGGAAACATGGCTAAATGACAACATCCCCGACTCCGCTGTGAAACTCGAGCAGCTAACATGCCACCGAGCAGACAGAGCCCTCGTCAAAGGAGGGAAGACCCGGGGCGGAGGGGTGTGTGTTTACACACTGGATGCATGGTGTCGGGACGCTGTCGTTGTATGTAAACACTGCTCTCCACTGGCGGAGTTCATGATTATAAGGTGCCGTCCTTTTTATCTGCCGAGGGAATTTACAGCGATCCTGCTAGTCGCTGTTTACATCCCCCCCACCCCCAACATCAGTGACAGAAACGAGGCACTGTGTGAACTGTACCAGGCTATCAGTGAACAACAGACAGCCCACCCAGACGGCTTCACCATCCTCGTTGGTGATTTCAACCATGCAAACCTCAAGACTGTCCTTCCCAAACTGCATCAGCACGTTGACTTCCCAACAAGAGGAGACAACATTTTGGACCTGGTCTACACTAACCACAAAGGAGCGTACAAGGCCTCCCCCCTACCCCACATTGGACTCTCTGACCACATCACCGTCATGCTAATGCAAGCATACAGACCCAGAGTGAAAGTCTCTAGACCGGTTCTGAAGCAGGTCCGGGTGTGGCCAGAGGGGGCCTCCTCCGCTCTCCAGGACTGCTTTGACTCAACAGACTTTGCATGTTTAAGCAAGCAGCCACATACAACCACCACACAGACATTGAGGAGTACACAGACACTGTTACTTCCTACATCAGTAAGTGCATGGATGATGTGACCCACATAAAGACCATCACCACTCGGGCTAACCAGAAGCCGTGGCTGACAGGGGAAGTCCATCGGCTGCTGAGGGCCAGAAACAAGGCCTTCAGAGCCGGGGATGAAACTGGCCTGAGAAGAGCGAGAGCCAACCTGTCCCACGGCCTCAGGAAGGCAAAACAAGACTACACAAACAAGATAACCTCGCATTTCAGAGACAGCAGAGATACACGGAGCCTGTGGCAGGGCATTCAGACCATTACGGACTACAAACCCAAGCCACAGACGCTGCAACAACAATCTCTCTGTTAAATGACCTCAACAGCTTCTTTGCACGGTTTGAAACACAAAACGGCACACGTCCATGCAAGACTCCACCCCCTCCCCACGATCAGGTCCTGTGCCTGTCTGCTGCCAGCGTGAAGAGGACACTCTCCAATGTCAACACCCGCAAGGCAACAGGTCCAGACAACATCCCTGGTTGTGTGTTGAAGGACTGTGCAGAGGAGCTTAAGGATGTCCTTGCGGATATCTTTAACACTTCTCTGAGACAAGCTGTTGTTCCAACGTGCTTCAAGGCCACCACCATCATACCTGTGCCAAAGAAACCCACTCCGTCCGGCTTTAATGACTATCGTCCAGTGGCACTTACCCCCATAATAATGAAGTGCTTTGAACGACTAGTCATGTCACATATCAAATCCATTCTCCCACCCACCCGGGACCCTTTCCAATTTGCATACCGTGCCAAACGGTCCACGGAGGATGCAATCTGCTCTGCTCTCCACCCAGCCCTCACCCACCTGGACACAAAAGACTCATATGTGAGAATGCTGTTCATAGACTTTAGTTCAGCATTCAACACCATAATCCCACAACAACTCATCTGAAAACTTGACCAGCCGGGGCTCAACACCTCGCTGTGTAACTGGCTGCTGGACTTCCTCAGTGAGAGGCCACAAGCAGTACGTGTGGGCAACAACACCTCGAGCAGCATCACACTGAGCACAGAGGCCCCTCAGGGCTGTGTGCTCAGTCCACTGCTCTTCACCTTGCTGACTCACGACTGCAAAACCACCATACCAGCACCAACCACATGGTCAAGTTTTGCAGACGACACAACTCTGGTTGGTCTCATCACCAAGGATGATGAGACTCACTACAGGAAGGAGGTCAGTCTTCTGACCACGTGGTGCGGAGACAACAACCTCCTTCTAAACAACAGCAAGACCAAGGGAGATTGGTGTTTGACTTCCGGAGAGGCCACACTGAACACCCACCACTGACCATCAATGGTGCTGTCATAGAGAGAGTGGAGCAAGCACCAAATTCCTGGGGGTGTACATCAGTGAAGACCTCTCCTGGACAGCCAACACAACATCCCTGGCAAAGAAAGCACAGAGGCGCCTCTACTTCCTCCGGAAGCTGAGGAAGGCAAGAACCCCCCCACCCATCATGTGCACCTTTTACCGTGGCACATTGAGAGGCATCCTGACCAACTGCATCACTGTGTGGGGGCGGAAGCTGCACGGACTACACAGGAAAGCCTGCAGCGCATAGTGAAACGCAGCTGGACGCATCATCGGTGCCTCACTCCCCCCCTCCCCTCCCTGCAGGACATATATAACATCCCGCCTCACCCGCAAAGTGACCATGATTGTGAGCGATTCCTGCCACCCCTCACACGGTCTCTTCAGCCTCCTGCCCTCTGGGAGGAGATACCGGAGCCTCCGGGCTCGCACCACCAGACTGTCAAACAGCTTCATCCACCAGGCTGTCAGGAAGCTGAACTCTCTCCCCACTCTCCCACTCCTAAAGTAGACTCATATGTCATGCTGCTTTATATATTGTTTACATGTTCTTTGTTGTTGTTGTAACTGTTTGCACTTTATTACTTTGATTTATTATTATTATTACTACAATCATTTTATGTTGGACAGGAGAGAAACGTACTTTCAGATCTTCTGTATGTTTGCACAAATGGAAGAAGTGACAATAAAGCTAACTTTGAACTTTGAAACTCTGAATGAAGCAAGAAATATTGGCCCCATGATGGAGAGTCTCAAAAGAAAGGTGGATTCCTACCAAATCCCCATATCTGTCCCACACCCCAGATGGTGACTATTGGAAAATACAGCAACACTCGTATTCCAGGGGACAACTCCAACAACAACTTGACAGAAATCATGGAAGGGAACACTCAAATCATCCCTCCACTGATGAAATGTTGGAAGTGCCACCACAAATATGGTCAAGAGGAGACTATGATGTTGGCCACACCACTCAACACACCACTCAACATAACTCAACATAACTGTCATTCCTGGGCCTAACAGGCTACAGTCGACACTACGTTCCTGACTTCACGTCTCTCACACAGCCACTCAGAGACATAACTGAAGCAGGAAGCCGAAACATGAAAGCCCTGCTCACATGGACAAATGATGCAGAAGAGGCATTCGCAAAGACCAAACAAGAAGTTGGCTAAGCCTCAAAGCGTTCTACACCTGACCACAACAGGCCCTTCCACCTTGATGTTTCTGAATCAAGCGGGATAGTGTCCGCTGTTTTGTTTCAGAAAAAGGAGGGAGGAAAGAGACCTGATGTACGACAGCTCGAAGTTAGACCACATCGAAAAAGGTCAAAACAGGTTGCACAAGACATTTGGCAGTCCAGAAAAGAGCAATTGAGAAAACTGCTCATGTTGTGATGTGTCACGAGCTCAAGGTCAACACAGAACATGGAGTTCTTGCCTAGTTGACCTCAAGTGCATTCTCGATGACAAGATAAGATTTCAAAAGTCTTACAACAGCTACATATCACAGTCTCATACGAGCCAAACGACATGGCCAATGGACTTAATGTGAAGATGGAAATATTGCCGCATACTCAGTCGTGCAGCAACAAGAGAAAAGACATAAAACCATTTCTGCGGAAATCATCGCACAGCCAGCATCTACACAGCTAGCAGAAGTAGTGGCATTGACAGAAGAACCAGAGGGGAAATCGGTCGACAGCTACACCGATTCCACCTCACACGGAGCCGTACATGACGACGGTCCCCCAGTGGTTGAGAAGAGGATTCTTGACTACAGTAAACACACCAGTAAAGCACAAAAGTCAATTGAAGCAATTACTGAGAGCCATCCTGCTACCACGACACGTAGCAGTGATGAAGTGTAAAGGACACCAGACCACAAAGACAAAAGTGGCAAAAGGCAACCAAGCCGCTGACCTCGCAGCAAAGAAGGCAGCAGGCTATGTGAAACAAAGGACAGACATAGCCGCACCAGAACTCCCAAAACTCGGAATAGAAGACATCAAGCTCATGCAGAAAGAAGCAGAGCAGAGCAGAATCAGTGGGACACAATGGAGCCGTCCAAAAGAAAGGACTCTGGAGATCACATGATGGACGCATAGTGGCACCTGAAAGGATGTGTCAAGGACTCATCAGACAGGCAAATGGTCCCTCTCACGTGAATCCCAAAAGAACAGAGGAGGAAGTTTCCATCCTCTGGTGGCATCCCTATATGACTGAGATGGTGAAACTCTATCACCATGAATGTCCCACCTGCAATGATTTTAGTATGAAAAGACCATACAGAGTGGATCAATTACATATAATATAATCCGCAGAGATAAATAAATTAAGAGATAAATAATTTAAGATAGATGGGATTGGACGAGTAATTAAGACTCCGTTGGACAACAGAAGCGCATTTAATAGTTGATTCCTCCCACGGGTGAGAAGCTGTTCCTCACACGGAGGTCGAGATTGCTAATCTGATCCTTGATAATTGAGTTTGAGATTGCTAATCTGATCCTTGATAATTGAGTTTGAGATTGCTAATCTGATCCTTGATAATTGAGTTCCCAGTGCCAGATGCTCCATTCAAAGAAATATGCATCGACTACACCGATATGGGTGCAGAAAACAGGAAGAGAGGTTTCAGATACCTACTCGTGATGATCGACAGATACACCCGATGGGTGGAAGCGATCCCCTGCAAGAAAGAAGACTCAAAGACAGTCTTAAAATGGCCGAAGAAGGAACTCATCCCGAGATATGAAGTTCCAAGGAGAATAGGGTCTGACCATGGCACACAAACACTTACAAGAGGTGGAAAGACACCTAGGAATTACACACGCACACGGAGCAGTTTATCACCCACAATCACAGGGTATAGTCGAGAGAGCTAATCGGACGATTAAGTCAAAGATAGCTGAAATATGTCATGGCACAAAATACCTAGCTGCAAATATTTTTGAGAAGAAATGAGAGATTTCATTTTCTCTTTCAGTAGGTGTTCGAGCAAGAGAGGAGAGCCAGACGAATACCAGCTCGCAATCAGATCCTAGCAGGATTTGAAATAGTTAAAAGAACATAGAGTGGATCAATTACATATAATATAATCCGCAGAGATAAATAAATTAAGAGATAAATAATTTAAGATAGATGGGATTGGACGAGTAATTAAGACTCCGTTGGACAACAGAAGCGCATTTAATAGTTGATTCCTCCCACGGGTGAGAAGCTGTTCCTCACACGGAGGTCGAGATTGCTAATCTGATCCTTGATAATTGAGTTCGAGATTGCTAATCTGATCCTTGATAATTGAGTTTGAGATTGCTAATCTGATCCTTGATAATTGAGTTTGAGATTGCTAGTCCGAACCTGGATAATTCAGTTCCTTAAGAAATAATTTTTGAGATGTGTCTTTGAGAAGATTAAAAGAAAACATAGAAATAGAATGACTACTTCTCAGACATGTTGGAGAATTGGTTCGGGAAATATAAAATTATTTCCAAATATATTTCAGATATCCAACTTTAGTTAGAGCCGGCGCAGAAAGCCGCTCTGTGTTTCTCTCCCACAGCTACACTTGTCTCTCCATCGTCGACCTTCATTGTGTACCTGGCTGCCTGCTGTGATGGACCTCACCAACAGATGTGCTGCACACAGAGCAGTATCGTGCACCTTTAACACATTGACTCAAATTATAACAAATCACAGAAGTATGATGACAATAAAATAAATATAGTGTTTGAACTTGCTGTTTTCCTTTTACTCGAGGAAATCGAGGATTGGAGGAATGCAGAGGAGGAGACCATCAAGAAGATGAGCGTGCAGAGAAAGAAGATGCACATAGACATATGCACAGATAGACACATATCTAATCACAACACTCCTAGACTTTAGTTACTTTGCAGAGCAGGGTCAAAAGGAGGGAGTGATATTGTTTTTTCTTCCACAGGTATTGATGATAAAGATTGTATTACAGTGATGTTTACAGTGCGGTGAAATAAAATCCAATACAAGTTGTTTATACTATGGAATAGTATAAAAGGAGGGACTGTTAGGTTGTAGTGGATTTTATATATACTTGCACATGTAGATAAGAGAAGTTTATGTTTTAAAGTAATACATAAAGAAAGATATGATAATTAATTTGGGATATTATGAGGAATATTCTGGAGGAATGTATTATGAAACATAAGAGAGGATCAC